>NW_026927291.1:0-30477 GCF_032062105.1 Saccostrea cuccullata | reverse complement strand
TATTAAAAATCTGTATCGATGACCATATATTTTTTTCATCGATTTTAACTCACAAAAAGTCACTTTACCTCATATTAAAATTTTAGTAAATTTTCTATTGTAGAAATGAATTAGGTCCGTCGTCGTTAAGAGTGTAATTGGACGCCAGTTTTTCAGATATTGTCTTGGTTTTTCTCCTTTAGGCAAAAGTGTAATAATTCCATATCTCTGTGTTACTGACAGACTATTATTTTCATAAGCATAATTAATTGACCTAATAACAAAAGCTCCGGGAAATCGCCAAAAGACCTTAAAGCTATATATGCCGTATTAGTGTTTTATTTTAAAAGTAATAAATATATGTGGTGTCTCATCAAGTTATATATTAAGTTATATACTTTCTGCAAATAAGACAACTCCACTCCATCACTTTTAAAAGTTATGAAATATTATTTGGTAAAAATTATTTTCTCTCCGTGTCGGATAAGAAACCGCCTCTTATTGAAATATTCATGATCACGTTGTCTCGCATGTTTACAGCAAACAATGGTCCAATCTCGTGAATGAACCGAAAAGCATGATGGTCTACTACGTTTTTACTACAAACACGTGAGTTAGGGATTGTCAATATTGAGAGCACCTCAGAGTTGGTTGCTTTTTGTACCGAGGAATAATCACGTGCAATTGTCTTTTCAATGGACATTTTCAGTTAGGTGAACTTCTACAGATGTCAGCGACTATGGATAAAGAAGTGTGGAAACCATGTTGTGCCAAAATGAAATAACTAATACAAACAAATGAAATAATTTGATCAATCAAAATGGTTATTAGATACATTCGATTCTGCATTTGTTAATGGTTCAAAACAACAAGAATTATTCCACAGAATATCATGTATAAATCTACACAATATACAGAATGCCAAAACCAGAATACTACTAAATAATATAATTATATTCTTTACATATGAACCACAGTATTTCTGACCCCTTGAAAATGATATAAAAAATCTTGCAAGAAGGTTATCAGCATTGGATCGGGCTAATTCGGATGTGAAATTTGGAGTTTAGCAGTAAATTGTCGTGAATGAATAAAATTTAGTATAGTGAAAGATATTGGAACATACTTTACTTGTCAGATTTCTTCGAGCTAGTTGATTTTTATTCTAACTGTTCTATCCCCCATCCACTTAAAAAACGGTGCTACCTACCTGAATTAATTTTTCTTAATGGTGTTCATCGAAGTGCTTGGTTGTGCCCTCAAACTGGAATCGTTTTTAGAGGCCTGGAATCTTTGGCCATTTTTATTTTATTAGCCCAACTATATCTCTAAGAAGTCAAGATGTATGGTATGTAAGTTTCATCTACATGTGTTATGTAGTTCATATTAATTGCATTTATCACCATATTGTGATAAATGCCTTTAATTCCAGTGCAAGCGCGATAACTCTTGTAGCCTTATTCCCGATGAAACAATTTCAAGCTTTCGTAAGACCATGAATGTTATATACATTGAGTAAATTAAATCAAGCCCTCAGTGATACTGATTTAGAATATTCTAGAAAGAGAGCATGGAAGCAGCCGGACATCTTTAAAATATTTCACCCACCCACCCTTCCCAAAGTATAAGAACATATACTGCTGTGTTTTTTCTTTAATTATGTGATTTCAGCGAATGGAGGCTGTTTATTATTGAAATTCAAAAGTTGCACATGGAGAACTTGTATCTTTGGACTTGTGAAAAGAACGAATTACGATATGGACAGTACGTAATGGTGTACACGGTGGGACACGTACAGTTTTGTGAAATAGCCATATGGCCATTGATTAGCAACGGTTGCTAAGGAATTATGAGTTCTGTTTTCCTTTCATTGACGGTTGTGTTTATAGCAATGTTTATAAATATTGTGTTTATGACAATGTGTAACACAGTTTGTTACAGTTATAATTTGCAAATGCATAATTTTCTTTTAATTTTGGGGATCAGGGTAAAGTGGGAATGGTCACAATCTGGGACGGGGGCGGCGGAGTTCGGGGATTACCACGAATGAGGATTTCTACCATGTCTGGCTCAAAACTCTGGGTAATCTATCCTCAGTCCTGGGGAAGATTTGGGGGTTACCTCAGCGGCACCTGAGGGACCGGCTTGACCCTTGTGGGACCAGGGGCAGGCTTTGGGGGGTCTACCCCTGGGGGTGTTATCCCCAGGTTGTTTTGTACCAGGGGAGACAGTATATAGAGTGAGGACCTGGGTCAGAACTTGAAATCCCTGTTCGTATGTGGCAGTCACTCTTCGGGTTCAAAGAGGTCTGTTCCCACCACAGTTATTTTCCCTGTGGGGGCGCTATCGCGCCAGGTTAGTAGGGAGGGCATCCCGGTAGGCAGGTAGCGATTCCCTGGATTCCGCCGGTTTACTTTCATATGTATAAATAGATTGTGACAAACGCGTGCCACAAAATGTTAATGCTGTTTTTATCATTAATAAATTGAGTTAATTTGATATGTTGTTAATAGTTTTGTGTCTGGAATTAAAAAACCAAAAAGGGATAATTGATGATATCCCATTCAGCGTGTAAACATAGAAGTTTAGATTACTTTACATACATTGTATTTGACATAAAATATTTTTTGCGCATAATGCGCGCCATGCTGAAGATCCATAAATGTTCACCCAACCGAAAATGAGGAAAACGAGGAAATTCTAAACAAACGGACCTGTACAATGGAGTGGGGAAAACTTTAATTTTCATCATTGTTAATCATTTGTATGCAAATATGAGCATGGGATTAGTAGATAATAATGTACATAATGCATCAAGTCTTTCTGAGAGCGATTTAAAAAAAACTAGCCTTTTTGAATAACACATGTAGTATTTTATGTAGTAACCCATAAATGCATTAAATGCAGCTCATTGAGCTGATTGGTCTATTTGGAAAATATTTTCCTCGACCTGATGATTCTCGCGATGCTTTTCCCACGCACAGGCGCAGATCCAGGATAAACGTCAGTCCTTTATAAATATGCATGAGAATATCGTGTTCTTTTCCTGACCAGTACTTTGTTAATACCGAATAAAATTTCGTCGAATTTGCAAGAATGCTTCATTTTTCGTGGCTTTTTATACTCCAGAAATTTTTGTCCGGTTTCAGCGGTGCAAAAATACTGTTTAACACGGCATACATATCTTTAAAAAACTCTGCTGAAAACCCATCAGACCCTGGTGATTTATTTTCTTTCATTTTGCTAAGTGTATTAGAAGCCTCCTGTAATGTAATTTATTCTCCAAAGATGCACATTCATCTAATGATAACTTTGATATATTTTTGAAATTTAATTCAGAATTTAAGTCATATTGTTTTAACTCTCTGTTAGGTGTAGAGTATAAATTTTCATAAAATTGCTTTGTTTCATCTAAAATTTCAAATTGGTTTTGAGTTATCTCCCCATAGTCTCTAACAAGTTTTGGAATTATTTTGCTAGTAAAATTTCTTGATTCTAGACCATGAAAATAATGAGATGGTTTTTCCACCGATTTTGCTCTACTTCTTATACACTGTATATGTTCCTTGAAGTTTGTGTTTTGTGTTTTCTAAGTTTTTATAAGTTTTGCTTTTTTTCATTCATTTCCTCCACATTGTGTTCAGAAACATTTTCTTCTAATGTCTTTATTTCTTCGAGTAATGCTTTCTCTTTATTAACTTGTTTCTTTTTTAGATATGCAGAGTATGATATGCTTTTCCCTCTTATTTCCATAAGTAGAGTTTCTAGATATAATTGATCGTCAATGGTAAAATAGATGTTTTCATCTAGAATATTATCAAGATTATCATGATCATAAACAGGAAGTGCGTATTGCGTTTTCACCTTTGAGATAACATCTCTGATACATTCTAAGTATTGTTTATCACTAAGAAGGGAGTTGTTAAATTTCCAAAGACCCCTTCCCTTTTTAAAGTCATTAAAAGTTAAAACCATAGATATGATAGAGTGATCAGACCTGTAACTTGGTTCAACTGTACATGCATTAAGACAAGGTAGCAATGACTCAGATATTATAAAAAAAAAGGATTTTTTTCCTCCATGTGTACCTTCGAAGTGTTTCATGAAGCTGTCTAAAAGGATCTACATAACAAATTCCTTCCATGATTTCTAATACTTTTTCTCTAGCCTTCGGATTATTAATTGATTTGTAATTATAGCAGTCTAACTGTGGATTTAACACTAAGTTAAAGTCTCCACACCATATGACATTATTTCAGTTCATTTTTCAATTGACTCTTGAATATTTTCATAAAAATTTGGTGTATCAGTATTTGGACCATACACTGTGCATAAAACAACCTCATGACCTTCACAGTGCATATTTAAAACCACGAAGGACTTTCATATTTTCTTGTTCTCAAGTAAACACGTGAAATCAGTTTTATAAGTTTGCACATAATTGTGGAATAAATAATGTTTGTTACTGAATTTTGGTACCCTTCGGTTTCATTGTGTATGGAACAATGTTGTTCTTGTTTTTATTTTTTACATTATTTTTTTCATCATTGTAGCAATTAATTCAATACAGAAAATGTAGTGGAAACATTTTTAATTGAGCCGAGGGTAATGTCAAGGAGTGATTTTGTGTATTTTACTTGTACTTTGATGTTTCAGCATCGGTGTTGTATTTATCAAATTTGACATCTCTCCCCCCTCCGTCCCACAGTATCAATGACAGTATTGTGAGTTATATGTTTAGAGTAGAGATAAAAGCTTGAGCATTTCCTGTCCAGAGAATTATGTAGAAATTTATGTCAACCATTCTTTCCTTTGATGTTACATTTGAGTTTCATTGGATATCTTTATAAATGTGGGCGGAGTTTAGGGGAAAGAGATGAGATGTGAGTTGTGTATCAGATTGAGTCTTAGTTTTTGATAGTTGAGCGATTAAATGTAACCTTTGAAATTCTTTGAATAAAAAGTGAAAACGAAAACATGTAGTGACGAGTAATATTTTGAAGGATAAAAATCACATCGTCACACTATATATAGATTCGAGGAAATTTCTGGTCTCAAAGTTAAAAGATGTGGACTATTTGTTTCCACAGTTTTTCCATTTCTTGGTGCTACACCAGATGGGTTAATAGACAATGATGCCATTATTGAAGTTAAATGTCCTTATACTGGTAGAAATGAGGAAATCAAACTTGGGAAGAAATTCCCATTCCTTGTTGAGTTAACTGATGGCACTGTTACACTTAAAAACTCTCATGAATACTATGATCAAGTGCAAGGCCAGCTTTTTCTTTCAAAAAGAAAAATGTGTCATTTTGTTGTGTTTACTTTCTGTGATATATTGATTCTGAAAATTCAGAATGATGATGATTAATTCAGGTTTAGTTTGCTGCCAAAGTTGGAAATGTTTTACAAGAAACACTTTAGACATACTGTTGCTTCTTTTTTTGTAATTTCACTAAATAAGATGTTGAAATTCAGATCTTTCAAGAGATGGCAAAATGTAGAAAATGCTAGCTCCCACTTTCAGATGATTCTTGAAAAGGTAAATGTACATAAAATTTTTTGTATGTCAAGGCTAGCAATTAAAAATAATTTGTTTGATGTATTTCAACCAACCCTTCAAAATCACCCTTACCCAATCTTTCTTTTTTTAACAGCGCTTTGATTTTTTTTCAGTCTCTGTAGTAAAATTTCTCTAGGATGATTTATCATTGTAATTTTTATAGCAATAAATAATAAAAATGTATAGCCATCCATTATCTAATGAAACATCAATATATATCAGAGTCTGTGATTTTTATGACCGTTATCATTTGTCCAATTTAGTAGAGAAAAAAACAAAACCTTACTACCTACCCACCTTTGAAATGTGGGTTGGAGTACATCAAATAAAAAATTTTTAATGATGGTTTTAAATTTTGCAATTTTTACTCTAAAGAAAACATTTGATTTGTTCCAGGAAACATACCATTATCAAAATAATAATAAATTATAGAAAAATTCTTTTCAATTTATTTAATCAATCAGGCAAATCCATACACAATTGGTTTCCTAATATTTGACAGAGAAAAACAGACACTATTCTTGATGCAAGAACACATTTGCTAAAATTGTGTATCTTTTACTAAGACCAATGACCCGCTCTACGTGTATTCATTTGGATGCAATTCTCCTGTCCTTTACAATATCTTTTGGTTCAAGCTGAGATTTTCCCTTAAGCATTGTAGGAGTATTAACAAACACATCCAAGGGTGCAAACAAATCTTTCACCATAATGCCTCTGTCTGCCATTATACTATCTTTTGGTAAAAACCTGTTTGATTCTGGCTTTGTTATATAAGAACACTCAATGATTTGTCTGTCGGAAGCAGAACCCCAAAAAGAATAACTAATAAAGGAAACTGCACCTCGTGGTGTACAACCAATCATTGTTTTTAAAGTATTGCAATGCTTGTATCCAGACCATGTCACTGACTGGGCAATAACATCTGACGGCTTTTGAATTGGTATTTCGGTTGCATCAAGAAACACCCTGGTAGAGGGAAACTTTTTCGAGAAATCCTCTGGCATGTGTTGATCAATAATATCTCAAGATGGCCATATATCAAGTTCTTTCAGTTGAAAGTACATGAAGTTTATCTACATTATAACTATTTTTGATACAGTTATTTCACTAATCTCGAACATAAGACTTAATTCAAAATTCAAAAGCTTGGCGAAGTTTGATCAAAGTTAAGAAAAGCTGATCAATGGGTAAAATTATAGTTGGTTGATTTTTAAGATCTGAAGCTGCTGGGCCAAGACAATGAAAAAAAATTCAAAATGCTCAAAATCTGTAAATCCCGTGTAAAAAGTTAATTGCCTTAGAGTTTGTCCTAAACTTTTCAATTGAATAGCGACCATGAAGAAGACTGCATTGAATACTCTCGTGCGAAAAAATTCTCAACATGGGCTGAATTCATATCTACTCGATTTTCACTTTCCTCACTACTAATGGCAGACTCGACTGTGACCTCTTGCTTAACACCATGACAGTACTCAGTAGTTGTAGACACAGTGGACACACCTCCTTTATTTTTGAGACTGAGGTTCCACGTCGTCGCTCTTCAGATGAAGACCTAAATTTGAAAACTGATGGAACAGCATTCTCCTTAAGGCGTGCTCGTTCACCTGTAAATTTGAGAACAAAAATACATTTTCAATGTGATTATGGCAACATCATTAAAAAATCATTGAAAGGATTAATCTGACAATTTTTTGTGTTGTTCAATCATATTTAAAATGAAATCTTATATATATATATAATTATATATATTGGAAAACAAGAACTGACACACAAATATAGATAAATTTACATATTTGTACTTAAATACTTATATATATTTTTTAAGAGATATAAAGTTTGTACTTTAAGGTATTCAATCCCTAATGGTATGAAATTCAATAAATTTAAATACATAAACAGATATGTAGGCATTGAATACTCAGTTTATTTAGACATACTTCCTATTTATTACCATTAGTATGTATAGTGGAATTTCCTAATTTATGACCCTGAACTTTGGTAAGAGTTATACCCGGTATCCCCTTTCTTTAATTAATAAAAAAAGTAATTAAAAAAAATTTAGCCGGTAAAAAAAAAATGATTTCAATTGTCTTTCTAATTTTAATGTTTCAATGCATCTTTCCACCGCAGGATTTATTGATATTCAAATTATCTAAATTTTTATTTTGAGAAAAATGCTTTTCCCCATAGACTTCAATGCAATCTTTGTTAATTAACTACTGCTTAATAAATGACATTTTTAAAACTTTCTCTCGGACAATCCTTTTCCATTTTAAAATGCGTTAATTTAATATCAGAGTATTATTTACTTGACATACATTTAAGGGTAGAGAATTTGGTCCCATTAGGGATGGAAATCCTTAATTTAATTCTTTCATTATCATGGTAAATAATAGCATTTGATACATTGAATATATTGGAAGGGTTTGAAAAAAATGTATATGAGTAAAAAATAACAAATTTGACTTATCCATGCAGAAATATTTACGCCATAATGAACTGCATGTCTTCTTGATGGTATCTGAAACAAAAACAACACACAACCACAAAGCATTATAAAGTAAAGACAAACCAATAAAAGAACAAAATATTATTGCATGTACTTGTCATACAGATATAAAATACCCCTGGGGTTGGAGTAAAGATTTATATATGTTACAAAATTAATTCATGCAGGGACTTCGTGACTTGTGATGATAACAGTGCATGCACTAATTCTAAACTCTATAAAAATGAATGACACCAACATGTTAATAAAAAAAGAAGATCAGAAATTTCTACGACACATCGATCTCTAATATGAGTGTTTTACACGAATACAGTATGTGTCAGAGGAATCTCGGATTTTTTCGAACAGTTTTTCACACTAAAATTGCCATTGGGCTTTGACTTAGCATAACATTATGTGTTATAAACATTTTTTTCTGTAAAAATTCGCATACTAACCTAATAGTGTGCACTTGCAATCAGAGGACATAAAATGTGCGCTACAAACGACATCGTTTGGTCCAGGTTTCCATAGTTGTTTGGTGAAGGGATCCATACGTTTTACGGCGATTCTCCATTTTTTAAGCATATGTTTATCTATGGGGAATTTGTGCCCCCCAAACACAGCAACCGAGCAAACAACAGTACTTCGGCATAATGATAGTGTTTACAAACTTAAAGCGGAAGTCGCCTATACCCCTTAGTTCCTGCGCGCCACCTAGCGACTAAAAATAGTTCGGCGTAAACTATTGATTCATATTTTTAATGCATTAATTAATAGTTCACAGTCGTATTTAATATTGATAACTATAAGGTCTCTTATAAAGCCGCAGTCATGCACTTTTATACAGAAACGTACTACGATCAATGTACAACCCCTCCAAGGGCTTTCAACTTTCGGTGTCCTCGGCCTAAGGAGATGGTGGCAAATTCTTTAACACAATTATTGTTTTATGAAGTGATTCCACACAAGTGAAATCACTTAGAAAAAATAAAACTTAGAAAAGGAAGCATCAAACTGATTTGTTGAATGCTCTTCAAAATCAGTCCTTGCTTTTTTGAAAAATATTTCAACGTCTTTTTAAATAAAAAAAAAGAATTAATTTAAAATTTATCAAACAGAAAAAGAATCGAGGAAAAAACGAAGGGTGTGTTCCCGTTTTGCACACATTTGGTGATTAGTATAGAACAACAGGTGTGAAGTGTGTTTTGATAGCAATTATAGTCTGATTTCTGGTTTGGATTTACCTGGATTTACCTGTGAATATCTGATTTAGATTAATATATTCTTAAGAGGTTTAATACAATTTTATAAGCATTTTATTTAAATTCCATATATATTCATGGGAAAATATTTGATTTTATTGAATAAATTATTAATATTTGTTTCATATTATTTAACATTAAGTCCAATTTCTTCAAAAAAGAATATATACTTATCAATCTTGATATAATTCTAAATGAATTAAAGATATAACATATAATAAAGAAAATAGTGAATAAAAAATTAATTTGAAAAGATGTTATAATAAGATCATCAGATAATCAAATACATTAACATTATATTTATTCTCTTATTTTTTTCACAATAAGTTCATCTTTCACATACTTACTAAGCTAAGTACATGTACAGTATAGACTATAGCAATTAAGTAATTATTTCACCTGGTTTTTCACACATTTTTTAATTACCTGTAATCAAATGTGTGCAAAACGGGAACAAACCAAACGAAGATAATTGAAGTAATGATTTTAATTAATTGGTTCTGGATTTTTCGTATTACCGGTATAATATATGGCGTCGGGAACAACCTGAAATTGAAAAAGAAACAAGGCAGGGGAGGATGAGACTTTGAATATATCAATGTTTTTCTTGATCTACCTGTAATAATATTGAAACCATGCTCATATAGCACTTGAGAAATTTGGACAAAAAATATTCAAATGACATGTAGAAGTGTCGGACCCGAAAGAGATTTTGTCGTCGATCATTAATAAATTTCGTTTAACGCCCGTGGCACGCAGATTTTTATGCGCCTGGATCGAAAGATCCGAGGCGTATATTGTTATTGTCCTGTCTGTCTGTTTGTTTGCAAACTTTAACCTTCGCCATAACTTTTGAACCATGAATGATAGAGACTTCATATTTGGTATGCTTACTTCACTAATGTAGCTCTTTCAAATAACACCAAGGTCAAAGACCTTGTGACCTTGACTGTGACCAATATGCTAAAATAGAGGTTTCATTGCAAACTTTAACCTTTGCCATTACTTTTGAACCATAAAAGGTAGAGACTTAATTATTTGGCATGCATACTCCACTAATAAAGCCCTTTCACATGACACCAAGGTCAATGACCTTGTGACCTTGACTGTGTCTTATATGCTAAAATAGCTTTTTTGAACCTTCACCATAACTTTTGAACCATGAAAGATAGATACTTCATAATTGGTATGCATACTTCACTGATCAAGATCTTTCAAATGACATCAAGATCAATGACCTTGTGACCTTTATGCTAAAAATATGTTTGTTTTTTTTAATTTGTGGCCGCCGGGCGCGTAGTGTTTCATAAACACATCTTGTTTTTAAATGTAAGAAATAGGAGAATGGGTAGGTTTTATCTTTCACATATAAAAGGGGAGAATAAGTCGTCAACTCGCCCTTCTTTAAAATATCCTAGTTGTTCATTTGCCAATACCCCACGAGGACCCATGGATAATGCCTAATTTAACACGTACAGTATATTAATGAACTTAGTTGAAATATTTCATCGCAAAAATGAAAACGTGAATAGGAAAACATTTCATCGAACATTTGTGTGTATTTGTATGCCTTATACGCCCTCTTTCTTTTAGCTAAATAAAATATTCACCGTAATCATGATAATCGTAAATATTCACCCACCTTATGTATCTGACACGGACATAGTAAACAAAAAATTGTTTTGCATTTTTTTTTCTTCTTCTATCATACCAATTAAGGTAGGACACAATAGATAGGCCATATTTTTCATCAAATTCAATTATTCTGACACTTTGTTCTAGGAAACGAAATCTTATTTTATATATGTCATGAAAGAAATTCAACCACGCATTTTTGGCCCAAATAGTTTGAAATATGGCCTATTTGACATCCGTAAGAAAATTGCGAAATCAGACATCTGACTTGAGAATGAGCCTTATTTTAAAACTATCGATCCATTGCAAATTTGTGTAATACTCTTTATAAAGATAATCGTTTTGTTACTTAAACTCAGTAAATTATATTGATACTGGAAAACTTGAGTAAAATATTACGTAAAAATTATGATCACAAAGATCATACATAGCGTTGGAATTGAAAATTCACAGGTACATGTAAATAGCCTACTCTTTAAATTGTCTTACGACAAAATATATAAATCATTTTTTTTTTAATCAACAGAATGATTCCAATGGGTCTCAGAATAAAATATGTAAAAATAAAGAAAAATAAACCAGTGGTTTTAATTTTTTTTTTGACGATTTAAAAAATTAAGTAACAAAAAAAATTGAAAATATTGAGTAGAGGACGTAACAATATTTGACCTTTGACCATTTGATATGACTTTGACCTTTGTAGTACATAAAGAAATGGAGACTCCTAATATACTGAGTATGTGTTCAATTATCTACTCTACTGTTGATGGAACAAACGCTACACTGCATTTAATAACAGACTGTTATATGCTTGTTTATCGCATCAAGATAGAGTCAATACATTCTAATACGAAGCTTCAATTAAAGTGCCCAATATAAAGGACTCTGATTTTTTTTCGCAAAATATGACAAAAACATGCCCAACGTAATATTTTTCTCACAAGGTTCCTCATATGGAGAAATGGCGTTTAGTTTATTAATGATATAGCTCCCACGTGATTTACAACTCACTACATGTAATATTCACGCGATCATGCATAAACTCAAAATATACAATTTCTTTATTTTTTGTTTTACATTTAAACACTCAAACCTGTTTGTTTTTGTTTCTGTAAAGCCCCGTCATATTGGTATAATTTTACGTGATTGACGGTTAACAATTCGTGATACCGTTCTTTCGAATAAGTAGGTCACGCCGGTATATGAAAATGCAGTTTTTAAATTATAAAGGCTGTCGTAACTCTTCATAAAATGTTAATTCATCTGTAGGCCTATTTTGTAAAAATAGACATTCCTCTGCACCTATAAATCGGCGGAAGAACTCTATCATCTTGCAATAAACACTTACATCTTAACACCAAAAATGATTAAAACACTAATCCTGTGCTCTTTCTTTCAATAAATCAATGCACTCTCGCTTTCAATATTCAAATCAAAAAGGCAGCCGCAACTTTCACTATATATCATTGTTATTTCAGTAGACGATATTAAAAAAAATCAAAACCTCGGCGGAATTACTTTATCCGAAATACTCAGTAGTTTGCCATTTATGTACGTTCTCTGCATAAATTGTCGCCGTTATATAGCTCCAATATGGTCGATATGTAAATGAGCAGAATGAACACCATTTCTCCATATGTTCATTGTTGTCAAAATATAATATTTTTTTTTGCAGTACTTTCTGAGAAATCAGAAATAGAATCCACGGGTGTTTTGTATGGAACGCCGGGACTGTCTTATATGAGGATTAAACATTATATGCAGTGTTTCCTTCATTATATGCGGTACTATTTTAATTATATGAAGTAGTTTTTACATTATATCGTGTACAACTTCCATTATATGCAGTACTTCTCTCATTATATGATGTAGATATGTCATTATATTATGTACATTTATCATTATATGAAGTGCCTTTAACATTATATGCGGTGGTTCTAACATTATATGCGGTAGTTCTAACATTATATGCGGTAGTTCTAACATTATATGCGGTAGTTCTAACATTATATGCAGTAAACACAACAATATGTTATGTACTTCTCATATACAGTATATTCATCATTATGTGTAGTATTTCTGTTATTACGACAATGCTGATCGTTAAATATTATGTCCGGTCCAGTTAGCATTCCGTGCGGTAGATTTTGCATTTCGTTATGATGTAGACACAGTATTATATGCGGTGCTTTCTTCCTTATGATGATGATCTTTCGGAACCCCCTTGTTATATTTAAAAAAGTTTTACTTTTTCGTTCTTAGATGTGAACATTCCTCATGATTTTGGCTTATCAATCAACCACATGTAAGCGGAATAATCATGTACCACACAATATTTATCCCTATATTATTATTTATTTTTTATTTATTCAGTTTGACAAAAACCACATGTGGCGCAAGTAAACAAATATAATAATATATTCACATGGATTTTCTTAAATTAATTAAATGCATCACGTATGAAGTTACAAATATTTGTTGTAGATTTAACATCTGCTGAATTAAGAATTTCACTAAATATACATGTATTATTAAAAAGTGTACAAAATTCACTTCTTAGTTCAGGCGCGGATGTAGAATTTTTTTCCAGAAATTTTTTGACAATCAGAAAAAAAACACGTAAACTCACCCAAACTTCAAAAACCTATTTTTTGGGGTGGGGTGGGGTGAGTCGATGACTTCTACTGCTTTAAACCTATGACTTTTTATTTTCATACCAATTTAACACAAATTCGCGGTTACCAGGGGGAAGGGGTGGGTCTGCGTTTTCCGAGGGGGGTCCAAGGTTACTTTTTTCTTGCTTTAGTATAGAATAGAATATATTCAACCAATTTGGGCCCACAGTGGAGCATACAGAACAATGTCCAAAATCATCCCAGTTATACATAAAAAAACAGAACAAAACAAACATTGTATGATGAACATAGAGTTATAAATTTAATAACCTTGCAAATTCCAGGGGGGGTCCTAACACCCCCCGACCCCCTTTAGATCCGCGCATGATTAGTTGTTTATAAAGAGGGCATACACAAATTAAAAATGATGTTAATCTTCAAAAAAAGTTAATACAATATCTTTCTTCTCTTGTGTAACATAATATGCCAACCTCTATCTGTAATTTGTGAACACTTTTTCTCAATCGAGTCAAAAAAGAACAAAGATTCTTGGAATTGGAAAAATTTAAGGATGGTTGATTTTCAAGCTTGTTTAGATTTCGTTGACTTATTAACTGGAATTATCCCTATATTAATTAAAGGAAATGTTAAAGGAAAACGTCACTGTATTGAGTCGTCGTGGGTTGTACTTCAAGATTTTACTCATAAAAAGATATGTGGAAGAACCCCTTGTGCCTATTAAAATGAGAGATAATAGGGTAATTTACATTGTGAAAAATTAGCACACCCCACCCCTAAATACATTTCATATAAATAAATAAATAAATAAATAAATAAATAAATAAATAAATAAATACATGTAATGTTTTCTATAAAGAGCTGTTAAAGACCTGCGTACTCAAAGACATCAATTAGTTTTTTCATTATCTAGTTTGACATTCATTTTAATATATGAAATGAATATTTTTGAATGTCATATTGTTCACAAGAAAGATAGAAAAATGTCTCAATTTTTTCCACTCTTAAAATATTTCCCTCATACTCATTACCCCCCCCCCCCACTCTCTTTTAACTTCATACCATAAAATAGATAGAATTTTATTTTACCCTATTATCCTACTTAATATCTTTTAAAAACAATTTAATCACTTCACGGAACATTAATTATAAACTGCTTTCATCAGAGACATAAATAATACGCGCATGTAATTATTGTACTGTATTCAATAGTACCGACTTTTTTTAGCAGAGAGTTCCGAAGGGTAGCTTCCGAAAGATCATCATCATAACGAAGAAAGCACCGCATATAATACTGTGTCTACATCATAACGAAATGCAAAATCTACCGCACGGAATGCTAACTGGACCGGACATAATATTTAACGATCAGCATCATCGTAATAACAGAAATACTACACATAATGATGAATATACTGTATATAATGTGAGAAGTACATAATATATTGTTGTGTTTACTGCATATAATGTTAGAACTACCGCATATAATGTTAGAACTACCGCATATAATGTTAAAAGCACTTCATATAATGATAAATGTACATAATATAATGACATATCTACATCATATAATGAGAAAAGTACTGCATATAATGGAAGTTGTACACGATATAATGTGAAAACTACTTCATATAATTAAAATAGTACCGCATATAATGAAGGAAACACTGCATATAATGTTTAATCCTCATATAAGACAGTCCCGGCGTTCCATAGTTTTGAACTACCTTAATATCTGCAGGGTCATGATATTAATCGATGTTGGACCGCTGAGTGAGATGTTTGACCACTCGGAGATATGTTGGACCGCTTACGTCACAGAATGGGCGGAGCTTAATCTCACTTTCATACGTTGATGTTAAACAGTGACAGACCTGATGTTACATTACGGAAGAAATTACAAAATACATGTATGTCAAAAATATATAATAAAATTAAAGGTATAACAAAACATTTATTGACTGAGTTCAAGGGCAACATGCGTTTTGTTGACCCTCGAACCAAACTGTCTGCCTTCGGCCTTACGGCCTCAGGCAGACAGTTTGGTTCTTGGGTCCGACAAAACGCATGTTGCCCTCGAACTCAGTCAATAAATGTATAATGTGAAAATGAAGATTATTTGGTGGCGTTTCCATACTTATGAAAAAAAAAACTATAATTTGTAAAGGCCAGTGCTCTCATACTTCAAATATGTAATCCTTGTGAGAAGACCCTTTATTGGATACCAAGAACTTTGACCCTTTGACCTTGACCCTGGAGTTTGACTTACTTTGAAAAAAGCAAACCTTGAACATAATATTTGAAGGGTTAGAGCTAGTGCTTCCATACTTCACCTTGACCTTTTGACCTTGGAGATTTCCGTACTTATGAAATAAATTAACCGTGGCCTACTTTCATATTTCACAACTGTATTTCCAGTGAAAATATCCTTCTTTGGATACCAATACATTAAATTTGCATTTAAGAAAATTTAATCATTGCTATGTTGCTGTACGGGGGCATCAGTGTTTCATAAACAAATCATGTTTTTTCAACAGTTTCAACAGTTTAACCATATGATTCTATATTTATTTTCAGATATAATTTTTGTGAAGTTAAAAATTTTTGTCAGTTTTTCAATTTCATTCAACTTCTTGTTTTTTCATCATGTTAACCCTATGATACCATATTTATTTTCAGATATTGGAGGAAATCAAACCAACTAAAAGGCTGTATGAATTTTTCTTGTGTCTGTTTTTGAAGATTTGATTGAAACTTATATACATTTCTTTTATAACTTTCTTGGTTTTCATTTCAGTATTTTATAACTAACATTAAACTTTGAATAAAAATTCAATGCACGGTCTTCCCTTTTGAAAATGAAGAATTGGGGAGTTTCAAATAAATGAATTAAAAATTTACAAGCTAATTCAGAGAACTTGTGTCCCCTAAAAAAAAGAAGACCATGCGCAGTTCGGGAGGTGTGTGGGTTGGTGGGTTGGGCGGTTGGGGTTGGAGGATGTCCCCACCCACTGAATTTGTAGAATTATTAAATGTATATACGTATATTGAAGCAACAAATGCCGACATGGATACGAAAATTTGATTGCTTATTCTTTAATATGTATATAATAAAATTCTTTTTAAATAGAATATTTTTCACACGACTATGACTTACTTACTTCACACGAGTAATGAAGATTTTAAGAGTTTTTTCAGGTCAGACGTCATAACGTCGCCCGTGGCAGTGGTTAGAGAGTCTGCTCTAGAGTCGCGAAGTAAGGAGTTAATCCTTACGTCGCGGGTTCGAATCCCATTGTGGGACCTGCAGACTGGTCCTTCGGGTGAGACCGTATAAACTGAGGTCCCGTGTCACACAGTAGGTGCTGGCACGAAAAAGATCCCTCCCTGCTTAATGGCCCTAAGTGCCAAACACAGCTCTCCACCGACCAGTAGTTGCGTCTCCATGTCAGTGAAGAATTCTCGAGAGGGACGTTAAACAATATTCAATCAATCAGTCAGTCGTCACAACTTTTACATTTTACATGCTGAATGCTATCATTTAGTTGGGAAAAAATATGGGAAAAATATTATGTATCGTAAGGAATTCGAACCCGAGAGTTCTCACTTGACAATCGTGAGACATACCACTACACCACGGAGCTGCTTTAATTTGTGTGGTTGGAAATTATATGCAAACATTAATAAGTCACATACATGTATATATTCACGTTCGGTATTTTCACAATTTGGCACAATGCATGGTGTCTAGTTTAGCCTTTATTAAACAATTCTAGATCTAACAGATGTAATAAGAATGAAAGTCTGCCAACAATCTGTATCATACGCAACAACTCTCCTTAAGCCCCTATGCTAAAAAAAATGCCAAGCGACATGCATTATAATAAATACCAATAAAACAAACGGGGCGGGCACTTAGAGAGGGACTGGAGAGGCCCTAAGGGTGTATAAAATTTCATTATTTCATTGCAAAAGCTAAAGATCTTCTTGAAATACCGTATACTGTAACAGGTATTTTCTACGGTTGTCCATTTTTTGTGAAATTTTGCGGATAGAACAAATCCGCAAAAATTGCATTCGCAAAATATTTTAATATGACTTCAAGTATCTTATACATGCACGTATAATACGTGGTGCGTCTGCAAACTCATGCATGGACGTATCTTCGTTAGCGAGAAAATTCGGGTGACATCGAAACTCTGATAGCTACATACAAAAAATGGCAGCTTTTCTTTCTTTTTTTCCATTTTTCAATCCTGTAAATTTTCTTGAGACGGTGATTATAATAACTGCTATACTGTGTTATACAATATGGCTTGACTTCTTGTGAATTCCATTCAAATCAGAAGACTGACGGTATATTTAATGCCTAAATGTACGTGACACGTGTGATTGGGGGGGGGGGGGTGATTATGCAACTGTTTGTTTTAGCTGTGGATGAAAATCCCGATTAATTTTGATAGCAATTAATTTTAAGCGTACATGTATTTTAAATTATGGCTTGGAAGTTTTAATTATCATTATCTTTATTTAAATTATTTTGATAGATCATATAAAATTAACGTATGTTGTGTTAGAATAAAGATTTTAATTGTCGCTTGAGTTGACTTGTACTGTTACAACAATAATTATTTTCATTTGGGACTAGGCATAATTTTACAAAAAGGTAACTAAAAGCAAGTAATTTAATGACGTTAAGGAGGCTGGGGGGTCAACAAATTAATCACAAATTAACCACCAGATTTAACTTATATTTTAAGATACGGTATCTGAAGCTGTCAGCTTTCATTTGGCAAAGAAAAATTCATATATTTTAGTTTTAAAATTTGATCATTTTATATATCTTTATATGGAGCTCTTCTTTTAAAGGAGATCTAAATAGTCTGAAAATGGCTGCCACCCCCAGCCTCTTTAAATAGCGTAATACCTGTTCTCATGCACCTTTCAATCATGTGCCTAAATGAATTTACAAACCGTAATCATGGCAGTGTTGTAAAACTTGTAATAAATCTTAGATTTTGGTGATTCTATTCTGTACCCCGTAAATAATTTTTTTGCTGTATAGTGCAACCGCAGAAATTGATAACGAAAAGTTTAATTTGCTACCTTTTAGGGGTTAAATCGCAGAAATTTTCAACCGCATGCAGAAAATACCCGTTATACGATATCGTCCGAAAACGATAGTGTTACCAACAGACAGAATTTATAAATTTACGACCTTGACCTCTTAACCTCAAAATCAATAGGGTTCTTTTGTATGCCATAGGAAGTTGCTATGCAAAAGTTCATTATTCCTGGTGTAAAAGTAAGTCGTCAGTAGTACAAGTCAGCGCTCCTCGCAAAATAAGTATTTGACATTTGTAATCATTTGACTAATCAGGTCTGGTGTAGCAAGTGTTGGGAGTATTCTTTTTACCAATCAGAATTGGTTTTATGTTTGTATTTGTTGTTAAGCCTTGTGATACTCCATACTATTGTTATTGTGAGCAGCAATATTATTGGTTCTGTCAGATGGTAGTCATGACGCTTTACTGTACTTGTTATCAATAATAAATGAGCAAATCAATGGATACATCTTTCTCCTTTTATTTTAACCCTTAGTGCCCGCCGGCAAAGTTATAAGTTCCAGAATCTCAGGCACTTTATCTCACGGAAATGTCAAATTGATGTGGAGGTCCTAGCAACTTATTTTACCCTGTATATCTCAAGTCCTCGAATATCTGGCTTCAGGGTCACGTACACCAATCTATAAGATTTCTTACCAAACCTATATTTTAGAAAAAATTCAAACAAACAGTACAACTATATATGCAACATAAAAACCAACGATCACCGAATCTTAAAATGTCAGAATCCACCATGAACTGTGGACTCATCAGGCATCTGGCTTGTTAAACCCACCATCAACTGTGGAAACTGTGGACTACTTAGGAATTTGGCTTGTTAAATCCACCATCAGCTGTGGACTACTCAGGCGTCAGGCTTGTTAAATCCACCATCAACTGTGGACTATATGTACTCAGGCATCTGGCTTGTTGTGCATGTCTCCCTTATTCTCGATACCTTCATTCATGCAGTTTACTTAATGTAAATCCCACTTCTGAAACCATATACCGTAAAAGTGGAAATTTTTAGCGAAACACAAATAAAATGATTTGTTCTTTAAAATTGTATTTTTCTTTTAGCAATTTTAAAATGTTCACCAAAGAAGCTATAAGTACAAATAAAGCGCATTTATTTTTTAGCAATGATAAAGTTTAGCGATCTCAGCACCCTCGTTAATAGTGCAAAAATTGAATCTCCGCGAAATTTCTGCTTATATAGTATATGAGATGTTGTTTTATTTATTAAGCATATTAAAATGAATTGTACCAATAAAAAAGAATGTGCCTCTTTGGGTGTACGATCTGGGGTTTATAAAATGTTCACTAAAGAATGTATTACAAACAAAACTTAATCAATTTTAGCAATATTAAATTTTTACCGATCTCAGCACCCTCGCTAATAGTGTATAAATTGAATATCCGCTAAAAATTCTGCTTATATGGTATGTGAGATAGTGTTTTATTTTTTAAACATATTAAAATAAATTGTATCAATAAAAAACTAGTACCCCTTTGGGTGATCGATCCGGGGACCTTAGGGTTGATGATTCACTAGAAGATCCACTAGACCAGGCACGCCTTACAGTTCGCGTCCTTTAACAGGTTATAAAATACTTCAATGGAATGTTAATAAATATTATGGAGTAATTTAATCAATGATAAATAAAAAAATAGATTTAAAATAGTTAAAGAAATTAAAGTCTTAAGTTTTTCTTTTACTTTTGGGGTAATAAGACTAGCGTTACATGTACCACTCATCCCTTTATATCCACCCACACATTTCACAAAGACACTCATTCATTGTTTGTACACTTGAATTCTATTGGTTAAGAGGCTTCACATTGTCCAAAGTGATTACTACTCAGGTTTGACACTTACATTCCAGATTTGACAAAGAAGCACACAGACAAAGAAAGAGACTTACCCGTGTAAGTATAAATACTCTTTCTACCTTTCTATATTAATTTATTAGAAGATGATATACATAAGAAACTGAGAATTAGATGCTGGGTAAAAATCATGTGCTTAGAATACCTTATACAGTTATAATAATGTTTCCATTACAATCCTTTCTGAAGGAGGGTAAATCATTAGTATAACGTGGTTAATCAAGATTGTCAAAATATAATAAATTACCGGAATATTACACCTTTATAACTAAATGATACTTGTTTTTATTGAAATCATTACACTTGATAAATAGAAAATATGAAAAGCAGACCCAGGGCCGGACAGGCATGCCCCTCCCCCCCCCCCCCCCCCGGGTTTTAAATTTTTGTATGTAAAATTTATATGTCCATTATCCCCAAATCAAGGAAAAAATCTCTTATTTGCAAGAACTTGTCAGCTTCCGCGGACTTCGCCCCCGAACCACCAAAAAGACTTTGCCATTGTATAGACACCAGACCCCCTGTGACTTCTACTGCCCCCCTTTTACGAAATTCCTGGATCCGCCACGTAATATGATGTCATTATTGATGACAGGTTGATGTTGACCATTATGTCCCTCACTGGTTCATTATAAAGGTTATAAACAGAGAGCGAGATCTAAAGAAGAGAGAGAAATGCTGTCACTGAGTCGCGAGAAACTCTTTGTCTGCGGTACTCCCTGTAATATCTATATGTATGCCTATTATACTTTAAGTTCAATTTCGCAGTATGTTTTTTACAAAACTGTAAAGCGTTCTTGAAACCTATGAAGTCTTTACCATTTTCATTCCAAATGTAGAACGGTAAATTCTCCAGTCATGAACAATCGTATTAATACCGGGTATATAAATGTGCTTAAAGTCATTCTAATATTAAATCGCTATATCAAATTGTTATACTTTGCTAAAAGTATGCATATTCGATAGCAAGTGAATTTTTTTTTTATTACACACTATAGGATAATTTTTTTTCACCGGGGGAGGGGGGTGTTATCGTCTGAATTTCATTGCGTCTTTTGTAAAATACTTCAATGAGCATGTAGCTTGTTCACCACAATTCATGTGAACTCAATGAAATATCAGTGTCAGCAACAAACTTTGGCTTTTTAACCCCGACTTAATAAAATTGTTTCTGTATTTCAAATTTAAAACACAAAAGCATTTGAAATAGCAGATGAGCGAAAGTTCACATTACGTGCATATGTGCTCCAGGGATTTTTTTTCCACACGCTTCATTGAAGAAATTTTATACATAACTCAGAAATTTTATTTTAATGATTTATTTATGATCTGTTCCTTAATGTTTTTTCATAGATAAAGTATCATGCGCGGACCTAGAGGGTGGGGGTGGGGTGGGGGTCAGGACCCCCCTTGAATTTGCAAGGTTATTAAATTTATATACTAAAGCAAGTTACTTTGGACCCCCCTCGGAATGCGCGCCCTCCCCCCCCCCCTGGTAAACACGCGAATTTGTGTTAAATTGGTATGAAAAGTCAAGGGTTTTGAATCATAAGAAGTCACCGTTCAATTTTATTTCTGAATAGCCTATAGTTTTGTCATTCAAACAACATTTCTACAATCATGAATGACCTGCTTTCTTTGACTGATAGTAATTCCATGGGAAAAATGTTCAATTTTATTTCTGAATAGCCTATAGTTTTGTCATTTAAAAAAGCTATTTTTATACATGCTACCTATTACGGCTATTAAGGTCAATTAATTTATAATATGTACATACATATGTATTTATATAACAACGCATCTGAGGGGAAAGTTATGTAAAGCGCTGAAAAATGTAAAGTCATAGCATGTCATAATACAAAAGCGCGGGGAGGTAGGGGTTAAGAGTTAGATGCATGTACATCTATTACTTTGCAGTTTTACAGAGGCAATTAATGCATTATAGGCTTTTTAATGATTATTGATAGAGAACAGAACGATTTTAAAATAAGTTAATATTATTCTTATAAAAGGCCAATTTTTTTTTACTCTCTTTGCACTCTTGTAAATGTAATGGGATTTTCGGGTGAGTATTGTGTCTGGACCGGGAATCGAACCCAGGACCCCTACATCACTTGTCAATTGTTCTAGCAACTGAGCTATGCTGACAGAGCCACCAATACAAAAGTTTATAAACAATGCAAGACTATATAGCATATTATGTGATTCTACCATTTGAAACTTCCTGTAGATCACTATTTACGCGACACCTGATTTGCGCGAGATAACTGTCTGGTACACCCGGTACATTTATTTGAGCAAGACAAATTTTGGCTAGCTGTGATGCTTAATTAATTGAACAAAATCATAGCAATACAAATCTAAACGGAGAATGCTTAAACTTTTTCGCGATTAGACAAAATTACGTTATTACGCGAAAAAATGGTTCTCGTGAACAGAGTGAATTATTGTTTAGATTTATTTCTGCAAATATTTTTCAAAATATTAAAACAATGACAAAATAAGTACCTTTATTTTTTATGATTTTATTTTCGCATATGTTCCCACTAGTTAAATATAATTATATAAATAAAAGGCAAGATAATATAATCAGAAAACCGGCTGTGAGAAGAATATATAAAATGAATACATACAGACACGCAAATATTTCACATGCCCAATAAACCTAAAAAAAAAAAAAAACTAAAGAAATTTTTAAAAAATCAACCTTGGCTGAAACATAAAATATGTCCAACGAAAAACTATTTGGTTGCTGCATAAAATAATTATGGCTGAAAAATTCAAAAACAAAAAATTAACCAAAAGGCTTAACTCCAAATGTTTTTATTTGCGTGAATTCCAAGATAACTTACAATCAGATAGAGACGACTTTTGGTTCATAAAGATAAACGGTATAAAAGTATAATATGAAAAGGTAAAAGAAAAATACTTATTTTTTCTTCAATACAGACTGATTATAAGCATTTGAACAAATATAACCCAAAACAACTCTCATTTGAACTGAAAAAAATAATGCAAGAAGAATGGGACTGATTTTTTTCATTTTCACATTCATTTGACATTAAATTACTGTTTCCTTCACTCATATGTTAAATGAAAATTATAACTCTACATTTCATGTAAAAAGTTTTTGCAAAGAAAACATATTTTTCATCTGTATTAAACTTCATGGACAACTTCCAAGCATTATATTGTACTTCCATACTCTTCACAAATCGTGTGCAATTCCAGGTTCCCATTCAAAACACTAATAGTTGATTATTATTCAACATGGCCTTAAAAAATTAAGTACTTGTTTCATAAAAAAGGTAGGGACACAAACAGATATTTTCATTAATATCTTGTCAATACTTCAAATGTTTGTTTGTAAAAACACATAGTAAGAAAGATATAAATCAACAAGGTAAAAAAAGACATGACTAATTCAAATTTTAAAATAATCTAGGCATCCTTGCACAGTTTTATGAAGAGGTCCTTACGCCACAATTATAACAGCCATCTGATTTACTTTCAATTGTCTTTGCCCCCCTTTTTTTCCCTGTAGACATAACTTTTTAATTTCTATTGAAAAAGAAAATGTACATGCATTGAAAGGCTGGGCCCCCAACCCTTACTTTTACACGCAGCATTGTCAAATAAGGCCTAGAAAAAAATATGTTCGTTTCCGCTTTCAGGCTGAGAAAATATAGGATAGGTAGATAGGCAATTTATTTTTTTTTTTTTTGATTTTTTTCCTTTTTTTTTTTTGTTTCTTTAATCAAAACATGTATAGAAGTAATATTATGACAAAAGAAATGGTGTTTTCAAGCATTTCTGTGACTTATACTTATAATAGAAAGGTGATCAAAACTTGTTTCTGTCTTGAAAAGCTTGCAAAGTTGGAGACTATAATTCCCTGGGTGAAATCTTGAAATTAAAGAAGTATTTAGGGTCGGCACAACAAATTAGGGTCTGTCGGGAAAGCGGAAACAAGCATATTTTTTTCTAGGCCTCAGGCTTATGTACATTTTCTCATTTTGTAAAAAAAAAAATAGCACCGTTTTCCAGCAAATTGATTCTTTTGCCTCCCCCTCCTTCATGTCCTTTCCCTTTTTTAAAAACGCTGCTACATGTAGGTCACTAAAACAGTTTGAAAAAAAAATTAAAAATTTCATCAAATCAACCATTACCTATGTAGCCATTTTGTCACGCTATTAATTTAGCACTTATCCATACATCTGTTTAACTGTGTTTATAGCAATTTCCAACACTCATGCACGGAATAGTGTGCCATGTTCTTTCATGAACATACTAAATCATAAGCATGTTATGTTTACGCAACGCATTTGAAGACAAAATAAAAATGTTCTGGAATAAAACACTTATTTATACCATACACAGGTTTTTAAAAAAATTATCCATGGGAAGAAATCTTGTTACACATAAGTGGAAAGCCACTTTCTCGCTTTTAAATTGCACACATCCAAAGAATAAGGAGGACTTTGTATAATGAGAGTAGTACGAGTTATCTTTCTTACATCATATCTTCGTAAACGTGCTACACGGGAATTCTAAGTTTGTTCACATGCTCTCCGAACATCCATATTGGACTGTCACATCCAAACACTGACTATATCTTGACTTTTAATCATGATATCTTTATCCATGCCACGAAAAACATTAAGCAGGCAATAATTGCAGATAAACGTATACACTTGGTCCTTGCTGAGCTCCGAGGTGCGAAGCTATAGTCTCTATAGAAATAGGCGGCGTAAGACCACTATTGAAGTCTGTTAAAACAGTTTTTATATATTTCCTATCTGTGTACTGAAACAATGGTTTGAAACCTGGAATATGCTGTAATAAAAACAAAATAATATTAATGGGTCGTATTAATGTATGAAAAAATCGCTGTGTTTCGCAAATCTTTAAAGCAAAAAAGGAAAGTTACTCGATAATTTCACTGAAATTCAGTTTTCTTTTTCATCGTAATAAGCTGATGCTACCTGTATTACCGTACGAGAATATTTCTTTTACAGTAAATTTAACTTTAGTGTATTTTATATATAAATAATAATTATTTAGAATTTGAGTTTAATCTTTAAAGTTGAGCAACTTTTTTTAAAACGATAAGTCTTTTCTGTTAATAAAAGAGAGAAATCTATACTCGTCAAAGGCATTTGGTCTAATTTATCATCATTATTTTGTGATTTCATCCTATCAATGATATGGAAACATATAATACCACTATTTCACCATTAATGACACAGTTTAATAGGAAGAACGGATATTGGAGCCCCCGTATCGAAGACGAGTCTAAAAGTTTGATGGGGCCATGAATATTTTTGTGCGATAATACCAGCTGTATCTTTTATCATTAAGTCAGGCAGCAAGAACTGCTAACTGCGATAAACTTTCATTTTATTTCCAGGTATTAAAATAATGATCGAAATTACACGGAGAATTTGCATTTAGATTCCCTATGCAAATATGAGCTACCGGTAATAAAGCATGTCATTGTTGAGTAATTCTAAAATCATGTTTAATATAAATATATGCAAAAAGTCTTTCAATCAAACTAACGAAATCGTTTTATTTCTCTAGATGCACGATGTTTTTTAAGGTACCCCTCTCCAGTTTTATTATTCCTATGAAGCAACAAGTTATTGAAAAACTTTTAAATGAGAAAACACTTATGTCACTTGCTGTGACTTTCAACTTTAGTTACTTTCATTTATATGTCGACTTGATATATCCTAGTAAACTTGAAATAAAAGCTACCACAGAGTCTGCCATAAGTATAAAAAGTATTTTAAAAATCCTCACGTGACATGCTATGACAAAGTCTATGAAATCCAGCTTGCCAGGCATTAGGGTCAGCGTATTTTGTTAACATCTCTAATTTGACGGGATCTTTACACGATTGACGTAAATTTCTTAAACAATTCACCGAATCTATAAAGTTTCCATTTCTAAATGAGAAAAAAAACATGCATGATGATTGTATCCTAACAAACCTATGCTAGATTTTTTCTTCATTTTTTTAAACTTCATGTAACTTAGATATATCCCTATCCCTATGGGCCGAAATTGCCTCATTTACAAAAGATGCATTTTATGGAGCATAAAAGGAAAACAGTTCAGTAATTAAGTCTACACAAATTACTATGACCTTACCATAATACACTGTACATATTCGCAGAATTGCTTTGATAAAACCTTATAGCATTTACATTGTTTGGTCTATAGATGTCTGCAGGGCTTATGGTCACCTTGGCATTCTCCCCATCCGTCAGATTGTGGAGGCACGCAGGCACGTAGCATCGTTTTTGAAAGTGGGGGGGGGGGGGCAACCTGAGAAAAATTTTTTTTACTTACCTAAAAAAAAGTTGAGAAGCAAAAAAAAAAAAAAAAAAAACGGAAATTGAAAATTACCCAAAGTCGAAAATCCTATTTCGGGGGAGGGGGGGGGGGTAGTGGCCAACTTTTCCTATATTTTCTTCCTATGTATATACTGTTATAAAATGTGGGGGGGGGGAACCATCTTTTCAATAGACATTTTCTATAGTAAAGGTAATGTTGGGGGAAAAAGTGGGGGGGGGGGCCGGGCCCCCCCTGATACTACGTGCCTGGCACGTGAGGGCTTCCTTCAGGGCGTTATTCTCAGGGCACGTGCCAAAATACGTGACGCTCATCAGCCAGAACATCATCATCACTGTCGTGTCTGTAAAGTATTAGACAAGTCAGACTACAACTTATAACAGTTTTATCACTGTCGTGTCCGAAACGTAATAGACAAGTCAGATTACAACTTATAACAGCATCATCACTGTCGTGTCCGAAACGTAATAGACAAGTCAGATAACAACTTTTAACATCATCATCACTGTCGTGTCTGTAATGTATTCGACAAGTCAGTCTACAACTTATAACAGCATCGACAAAGTATTAGACAAGTAGGAGTACAACTTATAACAGTTTTATCATTGTCTTAAAGTATTAGACAAGTCAGACTACAACTTGAAACAGCATCTATAAAGTATTAGACAAATCAGTCTACTACTTAAACCAGCATCATCACTGTCTTGTCTTATATGAAGTATAAGACAAAGTCAGGCTTACATCCCCTTTCATTTCGGTCAATTTGATGCAGTGTGTAGATCAAACTCTAAAATGCTAAAATACAGGACGACCTAAAAATAAAAAGACCCAACGGATTACACTGTTTGTGACGTGCTGACGCTTTGCTTGTCGAGAATTTTAAATACTACATCACATTTTCGCCACATCAAAGGGAGTAACTGAGATCGCTTCTCTCAACGGGTTTACAAAAGGGGACAGGCAGTCCAGTCGTCCTTTCTGTACAAATCTTAATAAAACAAGTGAAAAAAAACATTTTTATATTATATGCATAGTCCATAATAAAATGAAGCCGAGGTGAGAATTTTATTCTATTTACCATTTGTGTAAATGCCACTGTATACCTGCGATATAAAATGATATACATGATCAAAATAAATTGCCGCTGGATTTTTAGTATTCGTACTGGTCATTCTTGGATTGTATAGTATTTAGATTGTTTCAAATCACTGCTGATAAGAAATGATTTTTCTGTGGAAAAAAATATATTCGTTCATGTATTAAACCATGGAGTGCATATGCGTCTGAACCGGGGGTGGGGTGGGTGGGGGGGTTACCCCCCCCCCTCTTTTTTGCAAATATATACATAATATAGGCATTGAAATTGTGGTCTACGTTTTATTGTTAGTTTACCCCCCCCCCCCTTTCAATTTGCATCCGACGCCTAAGAAGTGAAAGACTTAAGTATACATAGATTTTTTTACATGTACATTGTGTATGCTCCAAACAACCGTATCATACCAGTATAATATGTACTTTAAGTATCCCTACATTATAACCGTATCATACCAGTATAATATGTACTATAAGTATCCCTACATTAATGAACATTTCTGTCAAGAGGAGAAGTATTTACATTTGTCATTAATTATGTCAAAATCATGCTAAATTAGAACTTGTACATATTTTTGCTTAGAAAACAAAAATACACATGATAGTTTCTCTCTCTCTTTCCATGAAACGTTTCAATGACTGCATACATGTTTTTCACTCTATTGTATCATTGATGTTTAAAACATGATCAGGTATTTTTATTAATCTGGCACCCTGTTTTTTTTTTATTATCAGTAAGCAAACATTAAACCCTTTCTGACTGCTCACATACGATACGCATACATATACTGCTGCAGAATTTTTAAATACTGTGCAATATGTATAAAGAGTACTCCAAAACACATTTTCGCAATTCTTTATAACACTGCGATTTCCGTAGATACATGTAAATACCCATAACAGGAACACAATACTGAGGGCTGCGTACATAGAGATTTTGCAAACATATGGGGGAAGGGCTTTATAAAAGAAACAGGTGCGATTTCACAAACTGTGGGACAACTTTATCAAATACTGTAAAGACAATGTTTAATAATTATGCGATTTAATTAATTTTCTCCCGATCTATTATGCCATGCTTTATCTAGTACGACGTTTAGAGAATATTTATCACCGATTCATACAAGAAATGGAATATTTATATTGTACTAATGCAATCGGACTACAGTGAAAATAAATGTACATACACTGTGTGAGTAAAGGGGCGCCCAGGAGAGGGGCTGGGGAAATTCGTTCCATATTATTTTCATATCTTCATGTTAATCAGGGACGGATAACTTTTTCAAGCTTTTTTTTTGCATCTGAACAAAGTTTGACAAGCCAAAGATAAAGGCAAACTCCATTTCGGGTAGGTGGGGGTTAGAAATACTATCAATGGACAGAATGTATATTTTCTTACTGGTTGAGAACAGTCTATTTATTTTCAAAATAATTTCAAAATCTGCCAGGTCCATCTCTTTGGAATCAGAAGGTGCATATATATTTAGATTTAGACCTTTTATTCTGTCTTTTGATGTTTATTTTACAATATATACAAAATTTATTAAAACTAAAAAATAAATTAAACTTCAATCGATAAAATTTGTAGGTATAGGCACACGTCTCCCTAGGCTTTCCTTATTGGACTTTTACGAGGAGCGCTGACTTTTACAGTTGACGCTCACTTTTACACAAGGGCTATGTACGGTAGCTCCTTTACGATAAAAATATTTAGCTTAACATTTAACTAAACGGAAATAACGGTCATGTCAATGCACTTATAAGTTGTCCTTGAAGAAAACGACAACGATCCTACCCTTAGCTCCCGGACTTCACAAGTTAGTGCCCCTAACACCATACCTATGACCACAAGAAAGGTTTTCTTATGCATTATCAATTCTGTACTTTCGTACATGATCACAAGTTTAAATGTCCAAGTAAACGTCAACTGTAGAAGTCAGTGCTTCTCGTAAAAGTCCATTAACATTTCTCTCTAATACACTTTTTCAAGCCAATTCATAATCACTTCCAATTTTTCCCTACAATCCTTGATATCCCTATACTATGGTGAAAAATGGGGACCAACCATCCTTTCAATGAACATTTACTATAGTTAAGGTAATGTTGGGGAAAAAAGGGCCCTGCCCCCTCCCCCCCTGTTGCTACGTCTCTGACTGTATAATTAAATCCACTGTTATGGAAGTTTTATTTGTAAAGGTTACTAAAATATAACTTTCTACTGCTACTTTTCCTAAGTTTCACTTTGTGGTGTCGTCCATAAGGCAACTATGACAGTTTTAAATTATAACTTTACCTTGAACATGGTCTATTTCAAAGCAAAATCATGCAAAGAAAGAGGGCGTATAAGGCGTGGACCATATCCCTTCTGCCAGAGACAAAATATTTCTTTTTTTTTCAAAATTCACAGAAAAGTTATATTTTTCTAAAAACATGTTCTTAGTAATGTCATCTTGGAAACATATTAT
>NW_026927290.1:0-30755 GCF_032062105.1 Saccostrea cuccullata | reverse complement strand
CATGGGTTTTTGATTTCGATGAACGGTGTTGCCATGGTTACTAAAAATAGAATTTTCTGTGAAATTGCTTTAAAACGCTACTCCTTCTACAGTTTTGGTCTGATTTCAATATAACTTGGCACACAAGTAGACTACACTAGGATACATAGAATAGTGCATGGGTTTTTGATTTCGATGAACGGTGTTGCCATGGTTACTAAAAATAGAATTTTCTGTGAAATTCCTTTAAAACGCTACTCCTTCTACAGTTTTGGTCTGATTTCGATATAACTTGGCACACATGTAGACTACACTAGGATACATAGAATAGTGCATGGGTTTTTGATTTCAATGACGGTGTTGCCATGGTTACTAAAAATAGAATTTTCTGTGAAATTCTTTAAAACGCTACTCCTTCTACAGTTTTGGTCTGATTTCAATATAACTTGGCACACAAGTAGACTACACTAAGATACATAGAATAGTGCATCGGTTTTTGATTTTGATGAACGGTGTTGTTATGGTTACTAAAAATAGAATACTCTGTGAAATTCCTTTAAAACACTACTCCTTCTACAGTTTTGGTCTGATTTCAAAATAACTTGGCACACAAGTAGACTACACTAAGACACATAATTCTGTGTATCGGTTTTTGATTTCGATGAACGGTGTTACCATGGTTACTAAAAATAAAATTTTCTGTGAAATTCCTTTAAAATGCCACTCCTTCTACAGTTTTAGTTTGATTTCAAAATAAGTTGGCACACAAGTAGACTACACAAAGATACATAAAATAGTGCAATGGTTTTTGATACAAACCAGTAGAGCAACAGTCTCTGACAGAGACTTCTGGTTTGTTATTTATAATAAAGATAACAATATTTTACTCATCTCTGACATCTGGAATACATATACAATAAAACATGCTTATAACAAAAACTACAAATGCCATAGGGACAGACAACTTTGCTTTGTTTTAAGCATAATTTTATATATATATATATATATATCTGTTAGTTAAATTAGTTTTTATTCGAATAGGAGAATGAAAATCACTTCACTACATGTATAAGCTTCAATTCATTATTCCTCTCACAGACTGAATTGTCTAGTAATGCAGGCTTTTTTGTTCACATCTTAGCCATCCAGATCAAATGTTTGGACTTATGTTGTTCTTTCATCATGGAGACTGGAATCTTACTAAGCTTTTTCTTGTATATATATGTAAAATCAAAGTACTGAGAGTAATGATAGGCGTAAGTATGTTTGCAGGTTCCTCATGTGCAAAACTTTAATGGCATATTTGAAGCATAATCTTTTTTAAGGGGGGTGATAATATTTTGATGGATTGTAGTATTCGGAATGAGGTAGAAGAGAGAAACAATATGTCTCGGTTTTGATGCGGATACATGAGAAGGAAGTCACGTCAATAGCAATATGAACATTTTAACATTTTTATTATACCCCCGCTTGAAAAGAGGGAGGGTATACTGTAATCGGCATGTCTGTCCGTACGTACGTCGAGCTGTCCGTTCGTCCGTCTGTTACGCTTTGGGGTACTCATATCTTATCCGTAATTCCTCATACCACTGAATGAAATTTTATGAAACGTTCACAGAATCTTTATTACATATTGCCATTGTGCACCTCCTATTTTACTTTTTGATCTGACACATATTTTGGGTTTCCCGGCCACAGCAAAACATGGACTTTTCCATTATAATCATATGGGAGGCGGGGGTATCATTTAGTCAGTTCATTGCTCACAGTACCTCTTGTTTTTGTCAAGTATAACAAGTTAAAATTGAAATGCAAGTTGCAATACATAAAATTTGTAAGATATGGTTTTGGGGAACAAGAAATGGAAAATTATAAAATTTCACACAAAAATGAGAACTAATGAAATAATTAAGGAATCACTGTACAGTTTTGAGAGTATGCCAGGGCATCAACAATAGTGGGAAACGTGATAATTTGCATAAAGGGCATATATTTCCATTTCATTGTGAAATAAAATTGTAGACTTAGACATTAAGAATGAAGACAAATCGATTTAAATTACACGAGGACTTCCATGCCAATTCCAATAGTCCTCGCACACTGACTCAAACACAAAGGCAGATTTACATGCATATTTGGCCTCCTTAGCGTCAGACACAGAGACAGATGCGCACGAGATTTGCATGCGTATTAGGCCTCCTTAGCTGCTGACCTATCGACCTGCCTAATTTACATTCCGGCAGAATTATCAGGAAATCAACTCCGCTTACTTTGAAAGGGTTATTATAGAGAAAAATTTAGAAATGGAAATATAAAACAATAAATATCTCAACTGCTTTTGGGTTTTGTATGTGTACATGTATTAAGTTTTAGTACCAATGAAACAAAGTCTTGTTACAAAACAGCAAATTATATAAGGAATACAACATACACAGAAAACCTTACATAGATTTACAATGTGCTTGTGGTTCTATGAATTGTTTTCATTCAATACATGTATGGCCCAGGTAGAACAAATCACACAAGTCTTTAATGCTGATGACAGGTGAACCCTGTGTCATGATGTCCACAATAAATAAAATATTTTTTCAGGAGAGCTTCTACCATGGCAGGCCCTTGAATGCCAGACAGTTTTATTTTTATTCCTGTGGTAAATTTGTCTTTGATGATTGTATTAAAATATTGGTACATACATCCCAATATCAGTGGTGATTTCTTTTCTGGAGATTATCTACACGATTCCCTTCACAACTGTCTCTTGGCAGAATTTTCTACAAAGTGTATAATTGAAAAAAAAAATTAAGAATATCTCACAATGTTTATTTAACAAAAATTATTTCACATTATGTATCTGACTTTCAATAAATGAAATCAAGGACTTCAAATAACCTTTTATGATATACCGGTTATTTTAATATATTTTCTAGGGAAGTCAACTTTACCGGGTACTCGATCCAAGGTCCAAGTATCGAATACTAAAAAAAAGTTACTCGTTTACTCGGATGTATATTATTTCTTTTTACAAGGTACACATTTTTATCAGAAACTTATCAATTATAACTAAAACATGCAAATGGTAATTAGCATGTCTTCATCTACACCTAGCTGTAAAACACCCGTTATCGCCTTGATCTACATTCATTCATTCAGTGAAATCTGACATGCAAAGAAATTAATGCCACTATACCCACTTCAAGAGTGAAGTGGGTATATAGAAATAACAAAAGATTCAAAACTGCGGAAAGTGAACTTGTGTAGTAAGTTTAGTGTAAATATACTGGAAACAACCAACAAATGAAATAATATAAGACTAGCGATCCTGACCAACAACATCTGTCCCCTCTCTTTCGCTAGTTATATAACCTACATGTGTACACAGCAGTTTTTCAAATAGATCCAATTAAAACAACCTTTTGTAATTTTGGGTGTATTGTGCATTTGTGTTTTATTTGATAACTAATTTTAGTACCAAAAATTATTTCCAATGGAATTCATAATTATCTGTACATGTAATGAAAAAGTCAGATATCGAGTAAGCGATTATTAAACATGATAAATATTGACTGATTTGACTTCTCTAATATTTTTTTGTATTTGTTTTCTCTTTCAAAAGCCTACTATTATAAGTAATCATGTATTTGCATGTATTTAAAAAAAATGAAAAGAAAATAAGTCAACAAAAATTAGAAAAGTCAAAATATACTTTCAAAAATAGTATTCGGTTCATGATTTTTGCCATCATAACAAGATGATTTGTTATGCTATAAAAAAATATGTATCATAAGTTATGAAAATTTTTTTCCACTTATCTAGAAATATAATAAATTGGTGTACTCACCTTCAGTGTTTCTGGTTGTGCTGAGTTGAGTTTTCTTCTGCCATTTAGAGGTGGCACAGGGCAAATCCACAATGCAATCTTAATTATATCCCCTTTCTGTTAGCTGCCTCCGTAGCAGGGACACATCTATACAAAACACAATGTAGTTCTTATGCTTGCGTTTTAATTTCTGTCCAGATTTTACAGTTTTGGCCCATCCTTCAACATACATGTATTAACATTAAATGAGAAAGGATATATAAATGTATACACAAACTCGGCATGATTTATTTCCTCAAATAATTTCTCCCAGGCATGTAATCATGGTAATTAGAGTACCAGTTCGTTCGATAAGACCCGACCATAACAGCTATCATATTACGATATCTAACATGTCTAAAGCATGCCTGCATAGGGAGGCGACATTTTCAGGTTAAAACAATCAAAGATAAGGGTGACAATAAAAGATACGCTTATCACACAGCGTGAGTTACCTTATTTATTTTGAAGAGAAGGCCTGTCACTTCCAGTCAATCATTGTAAATCATTTGTGCTCCACGTGGGTTTGTTGACAATAATTTCACGCTGAATCGTCTATATATTAGATTATTACGCGAATGTAGTACACAATTGATAAAAGGAGTTACATACCTCTTTTCTTCTATTTCATACAAGATTATTGAAAAGATAAGCTCCTCAGTAGCTATGTACCTGTCATTAGTTCTTAAACATAATTACCTACTTGAACTATTTTGTCCCTCGTAGTATTTCTAAAGATCGCTTCAGTACCCCGTGCTAATCAAATGTTGAACCCGATTTGTTTATGTTTTAGACATACAGAGTTGTCGTTCGTTCTTCTCTCAAACGTGAAACGTATCAGCAGTAACAAAGTAACTATTCGTTCTATTATTAGGCTATTATTTTTATTGGACTTTTTTACATTAATCAAAATAAATTGTTAAAATAAATTCGCCATAACACACGCTTTTTGATTTGATAATAACGATAAAGATTGGGAAAGGGTCAAATATGATTAAGCGGGTTGTATGCCCTTAGTTTAAGATACATCCGTTTGGAGTACCATGAAGCGGGGCAAACATCTTGAGAGGTCGAAAGGTCAACAAAGCATGCAAAAGTAAAAGGCGGCTTCCGCCTAAAAATCATTGAAAACATCAAGATCCAAGCCCGTGCAAAAATTGAACAACTGATTATTTTTTGGTACCATTTCATGGTATATTTTAGAATTTCTTTGAACAGCACAGACATTTGGGTCTTTGAAGTGAAATCAGCAAAAAACCTTCGTCTCCAATCTCCCATGCAGATTTGTCGTTCGTTCCTCTCTCAGACACTCTCCTTTGGAATGTATGATCCGATGGAAGATAGTGCCTCTTTTCTAAGAAAGTATTTTCAAATAATCATGACCATTGTTCTCTGGTGCCTGTTAGATTATTAAGAAAGTAATCAGTAATTAATCTTGCACGCAATCCACAGAATATTTAAAATATTTGCTAAAAGATAGTTTATAAGTAGTGTTGGCAAAGGGTACCCAGTTAAACTGTTAACCGTCAAACGATGCGAGTATCGGTTAGTAAAACTGCTATTCGGTTACTCGGATAAAAAAAAAACATCTTATAAAGTAAATAACTAAAAGAAATAAAATGTTAATTTGTTTATAAGCGTACATATAAACATTTCTCTAATTTTATTAACCATTAGACTTAATAATCTAGTTTTTCACTAATACGATTGTTTGGTTTTCACACTTAATTGTTGATAGCTTAATTGGATTGCCAGCAGGTTATACAAGTTTTGAAGACCTGAGTTATAATTACCTCATTAAATAATTTAAAAAGATGCCGCCAAAGACATGTATAGCTCGGAAGTATTTTAAAAGAACAGCTGATTCTATACCTGTAAAATGTAATTAATGTGAATTGGAGTTATCGTGACTTCAAATTTCTAAATAATTATTCTCCTTGATCGGGGGTTGAAAGTTAAACTGATGAACGCCATTGTAAAATAGCGTGAAACATTGAATATTTATTTTTCTTCTTATTCAATTAATTTTTTGATTATAATTATATAAAAATTCAAGATATTGCGTGCATGTTCTTTTTTAAGTTTATAAATAAAGTTAATTCACAATACCTTTGTGTTTTATTAGAACCGATGAGTAAAAGATGAGATAAATGATACATATGAATAAATCATCCGAGTAACCGGGTACTCGATCGGAAGATTGAGCGAGTAACCGGTTACTAAAAATCGTCCGATTTGCCAACACTATTTATAAGTAAACAAACTTTTACAGATATATACAATTGCAATTGGTGTATATATATATATATTTTAGATTTTTAAAGTCTGTTATTTCAAACATAAATTTGAATATTAATAGAAATATGTACATATACATATTTATATTTATGTATTGCCTTATTAACAGTTGCAGATGATTCTTGGTCATATTCATGCTGTCCATCAGTAGCTGTTGGGCCTTTGATGCAGTTTCTACTAAAATAAAAAAGTTGAGCATTCGATCATTCCCCGCAGTCTGTGAAGTATATATTTTAATAATTACTCCTTAAATAATAATAACTTTTAATTGATACCTGAAAAAATGTTAAATCAGTCTTATTGCCTAATAAACATATTAGTTTACCAGTTCTTTCTGGAAAACAAGGTGAGTTTGCTGATACTGGCATATAAGATCTTGTATATTTATTAGGAGGCCTTCTACTAAGTGTTCCCTATATGAATAAAAATAAAATAACATACAATCTACTTAGATATATATATTAACCTGTTAAAAAAAATTAGGGTAGTGTCAACTTATTCAAAGCCAAATTACTTTCACTTAAAATTTTTCCCTACAATTCCTTGATATCACTATACTACATGGTAAAAAGTGAGGGTGGGGGGGGGGGGGCATCCTTTCAATGAGCATTTTCTATTGCAAAGGTAATGTAAGGTAATCCCCCCGACCCCCCTTGTTGCTACGTCCCTGAGTATCGTTGATGCCATAGAATATTATACAAACTAGAGAGCGATTCCTTAAATGTAGTACATGAAACAGTTGTAAACATGTATAAAACACATATGTATCTAAAATCCAGTCGATTTTTTTAAGTATTGCTGCATTCTTACCTTCTGGAAAATAATGGAGGTCTGGGAATTTGTTCTTGTTCCCCGTTTTTCTAGCTAAATTTCGGATCTGGGCATTATTCAGCTAGACCTCATCTTACCATGCTTACATAGCTTTTGAACAGATGTTTTCGTGGGCAAAATGACTTTTGTGTAACGTACGGTTGTAATCATCATCGACCCCATTGAGTAACATGCACATTTTTACATTTCCAGAAGAGTTAGAGTTTTTTCAGAACATGAATACTAGAGTTTCAAAGTGGCAGAAGAACTAAATGATACCGAGTCTCTAATGACGCTTCGCCATGTTTTACCCCTGACCTCGCTTGACCTCAACATCCGCCGCAATGCATTATCGGAATGTACAAGTCGAGAATCAAATCATTCAAACTTTTTGGCGATCAGATTCTGCACATGAATTTAAATGAAGAAGAGAGAGATGGTTGCGCAAAACATCGGGACCCAACTCTCGTAGCTTCAGTGCACTGTTTCTTTGTGAGTTTATGTTTATGTATATGATTACATATGCATTATCTATTATACGAAGGTTGTTCAAAAATTTTGTGGTCATCTGTAATACGAGGGGTGATCAAAAAGTTCGCAAACTATCTCTATATCTACAAAATCAGAATTCAGATTAGGGAAAAAAATGGTACACATGTAGCCATACACAAGTTCTATAAATAGCATATGCTGAATAAAGCATTACTCCTTGTTTGTGACGTCACAATGTAAAAATGACGTCACTATGCAGGTCACTTGTGACGAAAAACGGTTTTCTTAGTCGGACTGGTTCAACAAACGACTGTAAAATTTATGGTATATCTTAAAAATCCCTTGGAAGAAGCGTATACTAATTTTCACATACTTTATTAAGACGAATGACTTCTTATAAATTCCATCAATGATTGGATTGATCGTTTTAGTTAAGGAAGGCAGATGGTTAAAAATAATACTTGTTATTTTGCCCAGTGAACGCAAGTTTGAAAAGAGATGTGTTTATAATTAAGCAATTAGCTATCAAAGGCCACCAATTTACACTTAGCTGAATATTTCAACAAAAATATGATTATTAAATACCTACGATATCGTTTACTTTAGATTTTAAACATATTAGATATGCTAAAAAGGAGGCATCCATTCTCTATCCTTGAATAAACGTCTCTCCCGAGGCAGAATATTTGAGTTTTGATGGTCGCCATGCTTATTTTTGGAAAGAATATTCTTATCCACCCATTCTATTGCAGAGAATTGATCATTTTTAACAAATTAAGTGTTCTTGTTATAAAAATTAACTTGCATGGAAAGAAATACGAAAATCAGAAAAATCTTTCAGCTTCTGTGACAGAACGCTACGGAAGGGGTCACGTGACCGGCTATATCACGTGATTCGCGCATGAGCAGAACAGTGGCAGGTGTGCATTAAAATCGGAGAGGACTAATTTAAAATATAATCAACACTGAAACCAAATATTGTGCCTTTTATGGAAGTTATTCAATTAGTTTGCGAACTTTTTGATCACCCCTCATATCTTTTTTACTTGACGTCATACGAGGGGTGATCAAAAAGTTCGCGAACTAATTGAATAACTTTTATAAAAGAAACAATATTTGGTTTAAATATTGATTATGTTTTATTGGAGGTCTTTGATAGCAAATTGCTTAATTAAAAATGCATATCTTTTCAAACTTGCTTTCATTGTGCAAGATGACAAGTATCATTTTTAACCATCTGCATTCCTTCACTAAAACGACCAATCCAATCATTAATTGAATTTATAGGAACTCACGTATCTTAATAAACCGTGTACAAATTATTATATGATACTGCAGAGGGATTTCTAAGATATATACAATAAATTGTAAAGTCGTTTGTTGAACGAGTTCGACTGAGACAACCATTTTTCGTCATAAGTGACCTCCATAGTGACGTCATTTTCACATTGTTACGTCACAGACAAGGGGAAAAACTTTATTCAGCACATGCTATTTATAGACCTTTTGTATGGCTATATGTGTACCGAATTTCATTCAAATCTGAATTGTAGTTTTGTAGATATAGAGATAGTTCGCGAACTTTTTGATCACCCCTCGTATGACGTAAGTATGCCAATAAAGGAATGGACGCAGTTAATATAAATAATAATCACAAAAGGGTCAAGTCTTGTATTCCACAATATTTCAAGTTAAAGATTACACCTTGTATTTCCTACAAATATTCATCGACCATTGCTTCCAAACTTTTCGATTACAAAAAAACTTTACATGGCCTGGATACCGAGTATCTGAAACATAATCTTCCATCATGTTTTTCTTCGTCCTACAACTATACGCCTGCTGGACACGTTATTACAGGTGACGTAAATATAATTAATAATGAGGACCTTAGATCACTTATTTTAAAAGGCCCTAAACATAGGGAACCCCGATCCTTCAACTGGCGTCGGAATTTCATAGATATGGATTCTGTTGAAAATTACGCCAGACGATTCTTCAAAATTAAATGTCAGTTTAGATATTTTTAATATTCCACAGAGCCAAAATGAATTTGAAATACCCTATATATACTGGATTCTGAAATTTCATAAAAATCCTTACAAGCAAAGAAAAAATTACGGGTTCCAGTAAATGTTCAACCAAGCCTCTTTCGTTATTCCTCACTAAGATATTGACAGTAGTGAAGGAAAAATTTTAAGAGCACTGTTCAACGATATGTTCAAGAAGTGGTGTGAATCAGATGTGGATACTAAAAAAAATGAGCAGAGCAACTACAGACCTCCGAAACATCAGAGGTGGGATCAGGTGCCATGGAGGAGTGAACATCCCACTCGATTGGGCTACTTCTAGAAGCAGAGGGTAATGTAGGAAGGGTTGGAATATGTATGTCTAAATCGAGTGTTCAGAAGGGTATTAAGTACGATAAAATATCATTTAAAATGTTTTGAATTACTGCAGTCGTGGTTTTTTAGGAATTCGAATTTTTAATTTAGAGTATCAAATGTTAGTCCGAACGGGAAACTTGAAGACATAACTAAGAGTGGAAAAATATATCTAATATAATAGTATTGGGATTTGTTTTATTTTTTAAAAGAAAGGTTTAAAACGTCAAGTGCCTGAGACAGAAGAATATTAAAATAAATGTATAAAAAAAATCAAAATAATTTTGATCAAATCAGGGACCTTTATATAAATCAAATCTACACCCCATATTACAGTGAAAATAAAACCTTGTTCGACGGTTGATTTTTACTGCAATTGCTTTAATAACAGAAAAAATGCTTCTTAACAGAATTACTCTTCATACATATAAAAAAATAAATTCCCCCTGTAATTTGTTTTTAGTTTGGTTTAATTACAATGATAAAAGTCCCCAAAGTTTTTTCCTACCGCTTCACGCCATAGTAGAATGCTATTCTTCCATCTCTGATGCGGAAGGCTGAGAAGCATTTTTTTCTGTCGAATCAATCGAGCAGACAGAATGATTATTATTAGCCTCTGTGTGCTCCTTGTCATCATCGGGAAATAACAGAAAAATCCGTCTTCAATTCAGTGTATAAGTAAAGGGCTAATAACTGGAATGAAAAATGTCAGTCAGCATTTGACTCAATGATAAATTGTATTTGCTGACAAGGTCATTGTATCTACCATAGAACGAAATGATGACTGATGACGAGACTATTGATATTTTTGTTTTACCAACTTGCTTGTCAATAAGAATAATGAATTTTCACTTTGCATGGCGGAATTTAATTCTTAATTCCAATAACTTCAAATAAAAATATTCATATTCATTTAAGAATTTAAAAGTATAAATATTTAACATTTTGCATTATGTTGTTCAAAATTAAAGAAATACATCTGACAGATCACATACTTTTTTTAATGAAATGTTTGGGAGAAATTGAATTTTTGTTTACTTGTGTTTCATTATTGCGTCTCCATATGAGTAAAAAATTCTCGAGAGGGGCGTTAACAATATAGTCAATCAACCAATCTATGTTGCATCGTCGCAAACCACGGCAAAAATGTACGATCCTCTCTCATTCTGAGAGAGCTGTATCGCGGATTCCGGACCGTGGCTTTAGACGATGTCTTTGTTGTGCCCTTTCAGATTGATAAAGTAGGCTATCTTTGTCGGTTTATCCCTCGCTTACACAATAAAGTAAAGGAAAAGTACATAATACACTGAATGTACCGCGATCAGTATGGTCAAGATTTGTATTTTTAATTGATTTTATACCAGTATCTGACACATTTTAAATTACAACAATGTAGCAAAGGCAGTGTTTATTTTTCAGAAGAAAACAGGATGCGTTTATGAAACATTGACATAAGATTTGTTTTTTTTTTTCAAAGTAAGTCAAACTAAAAGGTCAAGGTCAAGAGGTCAAAGTTCTTGGTATCCTATGAAGGATCTTTTCACATGGACTACATTTGTGAAGTATGAGAGCGCTAGCTCTAAGGGTTAAAAAATTATGACCAAGGTTTAAGTTTTTTCATAAGTATAGAAATCGTCAAGGTCAAGGACAAAGTTGTTAGAATCCAAAAAAAAGTCTTTCCCAAAAAATATATATGTGAAATTTGTTAGCCCTAGCCCTAACCCTCCAAAAATATGGCCAAGGTTATAAATTTTAATAAGTAAGTCACAAATAAAAAGTCCTGTCACAAGGATTAATTTTGAAAAGTAAGAAAGCACTAGCCCTTACCGTTCAAAAGTTATGGTCAAGATTAAATTTTTTTTCAGAAGTACAGAAAACTCCAAGGTTAAGGTCATCATGTCAATGTTGTTGGTAACCAATAAAAAGTCTTCCCACAAAGAAAACTTATTTGAAGTATAAATGTCCCGGTATGTACCGTTCAGAAGATATGACCAAAGTTAAAGTTAAGAATTTTTTAGTAAAAGTGGATAAAACTCCAAGGTCAAAAAAGTCAAATTTGGTGGCACCCAAAGAAACGTCTTGTCACAAGGAAAACATATGTAATATAAGAAAGGTAATGGGTAAGGTTAATGTTTTTGCAGACAAATGGACAAAAAGTAAGACGGACGGACGACGGAGAAAATGTAATCAAAAATATTATTATCTAAATTTGATGTTTTAGACTTGAAATTAAAAAGTCTAATTATAGCTTTCTATACACATTACATTAGACATTCATATGATGCATTCATTTACAGCAAAATTTTAAATTTAAAGCATCTGGATATAATTTTTTTTTCATTTTCTTTGAAAAAATACAAAAACATTTATATGAAATAATTAAGAACTAATATTGGTCTTTCAATGTTGAAACCATTGTTTAAAAAGGATGACTCAGAGAATTAAAACATAGTTAATCAAAGATTACAGAGCTCACCTCAACGAATGTAGTCTTTAAGTAAGGCAAAGACAAACAATTAACCAACAAAAAGTGCAAGATGTATGCAATTTTGATTTGATACTTTTGAATTTGCCTATATAAAAACTTCAAACAAGTACTTCATCATGAAAACGTTGTTAAAATCCTGCATCTGAAGCAAGTTTGAGAGTTTTCATCCCTTGATGCATCATTTGTGCAAGTTTGGTTTATATAACCCTTATAGTTTCTTGGTAATAGACCTGCACCCATAACTTTTAACATGTCCATTATCTGGAAAATGTATGTCGAATTCAGCATCTGAACATTAGTGTGCATCCTAAGATGTATCATCCATGCAAGTTTGCTCAACATAGAGCTCAAAGTTATTTCGAAATGAAACCTGCATAAAAAATAACCTTTTCACTAATTCAGAAAATGCAGGTCAGATTCAGCATCTGAAGCCAGCCTGGTAAAATCCCCCCTTAGATGTACAGTTTATAATCCATGCAAGTTTGGTTATTAAAGAGATCGAAGTTACTTGGAAATGAACCCTGCAACATAAACTATAACCTGTTCACTCAGCCGGAAAATGTAGTTCAGATTCAGCATCCGAAGCAAGTCAGTAGTATGATTCCTAAGAGGTAACATCCATGCAAGTTTAGTAATTATAGGGCTCATAGTTACTAGGAAATGAAACCTTCACCAAAAACTTTAACATGTTCACTCAACCGGAAAATGTAGGTCAGATTCAGAATCCGAATCAAGTCTGGTAGTATGCATCCTAAGATGTAACATCCATGCAAAGTTGGTCATTATTGGGCTCATAGTATCATTGAAATGAAAACTGCACCAAAGACTTTGACCTGTATACTCAACCGGAAAATGTAGATCAAATTCAGTATCCGAAGCAAGTCTGGTAGTATGCTTCATTAGATGTTACATCCATGCAAGTTTGGTCATTATTGGGCTCATAATATCTTTGAAACGAAAACTGCACCAAAAGAATTAATCTGTTCACTCAACCGGAAAATGTAGGTCAGATTCAGCATCGGAATCAAGTATGGTAGTATGCATCCTAAGATGTAACATCTATGCAAGTTTGGTCATTATTGGACTCACAGTACCTTTGAAATGAAAACTGCACCAAAAACTTTAACCTGTTCACTCAACCGGAAAATGTAGATCAAATTCAGCATCCGAAGCAAGTCTGGTAGTATGCATCCTTAGCTGCACCATCCATGCAAGTTTGGTCACTATAGTATTCATAGTTACTTGGAAATGAGAGTGTCTGCAAAATTGTGATAGGTAACACTGTTATAACTTTAGAAATCTGTCTCGAAGTGGGGAACCCCCGTTTGTTTACAACTTTTGTTTCTTACCTTGTGTATTTTTATTATACCGAATAGGGCGATTCTTTTAACGTGAGAAAAAAGTACAATCTGCTTGCATATAACTACATATAGATGTGTTTGACGGGGAAATTTTATATTTTCGAGGTATTATACATTCTTACATTTTTTTGTCATTAAAAAGGGGGGGGGGGCTATTATCCATACTTCATGTGCCTGTGATCAATAAAGGACATAGAAGTACCTTAAAAGAAAATTGCTCCAAAAAACTCACATGTAACCTCAACCCGAGACGCCGACGCCGAAAGTATTACATAAGCTCCCCCAACTTCGTTGAGGTGACCTAAAAATAAAAAAGTTGGTGTGGCATTCCTCCTTAATAACTGCACTCTGAATAAAGGGCATTAACTCTAGTTCACTTCAATTTGGTCTATATATTTTGTATACACAATAGAAACAACAATTGAAAGATTTTCAAAAGTAAGTGACAACAAAATGAATATAATATACACTATAAAATTAAATACGGTGATCAATTGAAATGAAAATTAAGTATGAGAAGATGAAATAATAAAATAGTGGCAGTCTTATTCAAATCTACTCTCTATAAAGTGAGCAGGTATAAGAGATTGAGATATTCTCTAATCAGTACCAAAATTTTCAGTATACATAGACTGATATTCACTATGACAGACAGACTGACATGTAATCTATAGCTACCCTTACTGTTGTCAAACACCTACTATATGCACATTCTCCTACAGCTACTAAAGGAAGCTCTATCAACATCTGTTCAGTCCAGTCAGCAGTTGCCAAATAATGTTATAACAAATGTATCATGCAGTGCAATGCAAAGGTGTTAGAATAAGAATCTGAATACTAAAACTATGTGTTTAATTATAATACTATATATCAATTACCAATACAATAAGGACAGGGCACAAATGTTTTGTTTTCATTTTTCATAAATTATACATGTCTATAGATCGAGTAGATAATAATACAAAACAGACATACACACGATTGTACAAACAGTTCTAGACATTCGAATCGCTATCAGTAGTATAAGGATCCCCGATAGCCCGGAAGTGACGTCATAACCGGAAGTGGTCTAGCGGAAGCGGAAGTGGGCCCCTAGCGGAAGCGGAAGTGGGCGGAAGTGGTCTAGCGGAAGTGGGCCCTAGCGGAAGTGGTCTAGGCAGAAATGTCCTAGCCGGAAGCAGGCTGGATGACCGGGTCAACTGAGTGCAGTGCTAACCCTAACCCCCTATCCCTAACTAGCCCTAACTAACCCTAACCCCCTAACCCTAACCCTAAATAACCCTAACCCCTAACCCTAACTAACCCTATCCCCTAGCCCCCTAACCCTAACCCTAACCCTAACCCTAACTAACCCTAACCCCCTAACTAACCCTAACCTATTCCCTTAAATACTGGAGTTGTTTACACAGTGTTTTTACATTGGTACGTAGGTACTACGTTTTGTTTATGCTGACTATACAGGTAAATGCGCCGTGTGCAAAAACATTTCAAGAATGTGATTATGACGTCACGCTTCACAGTCTAGACAGTCCTATAACCGGTTTGAACTGGTTTTACTGAAAGACAAGAACAACCTGGATTTTTACTGAAAACAAAACACAAACAAGACAGATTTTGATTTTTATTCAATTTTTATTCACAATGAAAAAAAAAATACATACAACAATTTACCAGGCTGTCTTTTAATCTAAAATACCCTCCAAATTAATCATCTAGTAGTTTTCTCCAATACACTGCGCTGTTGCATTCTTTTTGATCTGCAGTTTTGCGCGTACCCTCGATTTTTTAATGTCCTGCGTTTTTGTTTGAGTTTCTGCACTTCCTCCTTTGTCATTCCCTGCAAACGCCGATTGAGCTCTCGCACGGGGAGCATCACCAATTCCTCATCCTCCAAAGGCTCGAATTTTTTGTTAATGTTGTTCCTTTTCGGTGCTTTAAGGCCAGTCTTTATTTTCACGGCCACTTTGTCTTCCACCGGCATATTGGACGATACAGAACTGAAATTGGTGTCTGTGCTTGCATTGCTGAGAGAGCGTTTAAATTTTACATTTTCTTCCTGCACTTGTATGGTCAGGGGTAGTTTCCTTTTGGTTTCCCGAGGTTTTTTCTCTATGTCTTTTACCAATACATAACATAGATCCATCTGTTTCTTACTCTCTCCTGATCTGCCCTGGGTCCCTTCTTCTTTTTTCTGGTCAGTGTTTTCTCCTTCTTCTCTCATTTTTGTCTCTTTCCCCATGAATGACTTTATGATTGGTGATAATAAGTCACTAATGTAACAAAATCCAGTGCTGATGTAACATTTCAATTTATCCAGCTTTTTGTCATGATCACTTGCCTTCTCAACAATATAATTCAGCTTGTTGTCATGATGACACACCTTCTCAGCAATATAATTCAGCTTTTTGTCAAGATCACTCACCTTGCTGTTCATATCATTCATCTTGTTATCCAGAGCAGATAGCATGTTCATAATTCCGTCCAAAGTGGTATTTAAAATGCTCATATCTTCTTTATTCATGTCCTCATGAAAATTTCATGTCCAAATTCAAATCCAATTCCACTGCATCCTTTATTATCTCTGTCATGGGAGCTCCTACATATCCTTCAGGTGTCACATAATACTGGGAATTTTCTGAAGTATTCATCATTGCTTTCTTTTTTTTCACCTGTGTTCCTTGCTCACGCAGAATGATTATCAATTTTTTTTACAGTTTTTTGCTTTATATACCTGGTGTGGGGGCCGTGTGCACCTTTTTACCTAGGCTTTATATACCTGTTCCATCATCTATAAAGGAGCCGTGTGCAAAAACATTAGGGTCGTGTGCAAAAGAAATATACCTTTTTACCTGTGTTTTCTTATATATACCTGTTTGCATCCTCTGTAAAGTGCCGTGTGCAAAAAACTTACCTATGCATTGTGACGTCATTCACTGTATAAATACAATGTGATTATGACGTCACACATTTTCATTTACAGTCTAGACAACCTATAGTCTAGCCAGCCTAACCAGTTTGAACTGAATTTTTTACTGAAAGACAATAACAAATAACACACAATACAAAAAACATGTGTGTGTGTTATGTCTGTCAAGTTATTACACCAGGTCACTTTTTTTAAAAACTTAGAATTTCTTTTTAAATTTTTTAAACTTTTTTTTTAAAAACTTATAATTTTTTTTTTTGGTAAACTCCCCTTATAGTTTTTAAGAAATAAAATAAAAAAAAATCATGTAATACTACATCAGTGTTATGTTATTGTATGACTTCATCTTTTATACAGTCGGGTTCGGGGTTTCGGGCGGCCATGGCGAATTTTCGGCAGGATTTTACCCCAGTGAAAAAGGCTTGTAATCCACAGTGTAGGTCGTTTAAAGTTGTTTCACATTGTTTATGATTGTGATTTTGTTATCGCTCACCTATATGTTTAATGTCAGCTATGCTAAATAACCCATTTCTGTGTAATTTGAGAGAATGTTTTTGCCATGTGGTTAAAGTATGGCGTGCTATTTATGTTATCATTTAAAAAGTCGATCCTAAATAAATCTGTCTTAAAAAATACATTTTACCAATGACATTTAATATGATTAGAGTATAGGTATCCATATATAAGAGATATTATTTTGCATTACATTTAAACATGTTTTTCTGTCCTGTTTGTCTGTCAATTGTTGCTTTACTTCCTTTGTAAAATGAGGTTAAATTGAGTATCACTGAATATTGTATGCTTTTTTTCAGGATCAGCTAAGATGTTATTTCACTGGATTATTTAATTGGGCATATAATTGGATAATTCTGGTAAGTTTGTCTTTGTTTTGTTTACATTTATGATGGACATCTTTGCATTTAATCATGATTATGTAAAGTTCTGTTTTGAATGTAAATGTACTGTATTTATCCTCATTTCATGTGATTTACACTTGTTTAGCCTGCATGTAACTCAGAGTGCATTTAATATTTCTATGATGGATCATTCCATGATATTGAATTTCAATCAGAAAAATATTCACTAAATTTTGATAAAATACATGGTATCTTTTACATTTCTGTCCCTTTTGTCTGTAAATTATTGCTTTACTTACATTGTAAAATGAGGTTAATTGTGTATCACTGAATTGTATGATTTTGTTTCAGGATCAGCTGAGATGTTATTTCACTGGATTATTTTATGGATATACTTATTTGGCATTTATTTTGTTATCTCTGGTAAGTTTGTCTTTGTTTTGTTTACATTTCCTATGATGGTCATCTTTGCATTTAAGCATGATTATATGGTCTGTGTAATACTTATGTGATCTGATATCTCTAACTTACATTCATATAAGCACACCCTTATTTAACCTAAAATATATTAACACATGATTAATGGAATTTCGGAATATTAATAAGTCCTTTTGTATAAATTATATGATTTAATTTCATAATTCATTATGTATGTTACCCATGGAATTAAGACTTACTAAATGGTGATCAAAGAGATATTAATTAGGAATCTAATAAGAGAAAAGGAGGAATTTACAAAATATTAATCCTAAGTTATTTACTTTTTGTTTTGATTCTAAATATGTGGGATATATGGCATACATATATTTTCATTTTCACTTTTGTTTCTTAGTAATGAGCTTTTCAAAAAATTAAGGCTTACATGTTGTACTTTGATGATGCTAAAAAAGATGTATTTTTCTGTATGCAGTACTGACAGATATTAAACAAAATTGAATCTGCTGTTAATAAAAAATCTTTTAGTGTCTAAATAATTAATTTGATAATCATTTTATTTGTGATATTAATACAGTAATTGTGCTTTTTTTTTATTATCTAAAGATAACATGATGAACTTTCTAAAAACAATTTTTTTTGAGATTAAAAACAAACATTTTCATGAACTTTTTTGGCATTGTACATGTTTGTTCAATTTTTAAACATGCATTGTTTCACACAGTACTCTGTCATATTAACAAAATGGTTTTATTTTCTATACAGTCCTCAACATGGAAGATATGTATTGTTCCTAACCATCTATAATCCATTCTCTATGAAGTTCAGACTGTCTGCTCTTCCTTTGGAAATACACAGTTAGTCAACCAACATAGAAACACACAAACTTGAAGGTAAAGTTTCAATGAGATACAATTGTAATATATATTTATTTATTATTTTATTATTTTTTTTTTACATATGCATGTTTATAATTTTGAATTGATATGTAAATGATATATTTAAATAAAAAGGGCTTGGTGGTCATGGTCATTTTTAGACTATATTGATCTCCTTTTAGAAGAAGAAGAAGAGCTCCATTTCAATATATATACAAAAATGCATGATCAAATTTTGAAACTAAAATGTATGAAAGTTTTCTTTGCCAAATGATAGTTAACAGCTGAAGATAGCATATCTATAGAATAAGTTAAATATGGCTAATTTGTAACCCCCCCCCCCCCCCCCAGCTTCCTTAATATCATAGTTGGTAAAGATAGCAAGTTTTGACTCCAATTGCTGATGAATTCTGAATTTCCCATTTAATATTAACATTATATCACAGGGAAAGAATACTATAATGTAGCACATCAGGATGACCAGAAAAGAAATCTTAATGACCCTCTTGACTATGTATAAAGATTGTAACCTTATAACTGATGTAAGATGATCTGATTGTGTGGAAATAAAATTTCCTGGTGTTTCTACTACCCAAGATCTTCTTATGAGTGTATGGGACTGTTGTAAACCTTATCCTGTTTATAAAAATAATACCTTGGAGCATGACACTTTATTCATAAAAGGTACTTTCAATATCATTTCTATGAGTTTGTGTTCTTTCTTTTTAATAATGTAGTAATGAATCCAAGTGTTATATCTCCTTTAACCTCATTAATATGTATGCTTCCAAAATCTTAGATCTGTCTGTATAGTTTTTTCAGCTCTTTGAACACAAATACCCTGATTCAATCTTTTGAGGTAAACATCCTAGAGACATCATAGATGATTATCAGAGTGTATATATCACAATCTTGACCATAAGGTCAATTTAAATGGTCAAAGGCACAACAAATGAAAGTGAAAACTTTTTTTTTTTTTTTTTTTATCAGAATACATAATTTTGTAATAAACAAACACTGGAAAGTTACTCTCATAATGAGCCTTAATGTCTTCCAAGAGTTCAGTTTGGACTCCCTCCATTAATCCTTGTATCTTCTCCAATGGTTTTGTGGGCTAAAATTCATGTGTCTTTAACAACATTTTTTTACTGACAACTGTTTTCTCTTATCATCTATAAACTTGACTTCTTCTTCTCTAGTCAAAGGTCTTTCAGGGTAATCCAAGTAATTCTTACCTTCTTTTGGTAATAAATGGTTGTATTCTTCATTGGGCTCTTCTTCAATCAAGGGTCTTTCTATGTAATCTCTGACAACATTAGGATCACCCTTTTCTGGACATAACTGGTTATATTCTTCTTGAGAAATGATCTCAATAATGCTATCTTTTTTTTTTATTTGAACTGGTATACCTCTGTCTACATCTTTCTCTAATCTCTCTCCAAACTGAATTTTACTCATTCCTTTACTCTTTTCTTTACTAGAGGTGTTACCCATGGTTAATATGAAAAGTTCAAAATCTTATGTTACAAATTTTCTATTTATACCCTTTTTGTCTATATTTAGAATTCCATCAAGCTTATATTACATTGAAAAAAATTTTAACTAAGATATTATTTTTTATTATTTTTCAGGATTCTCTAGTGAGGGCTTATGGAAATGATCTATATCTACTCTTAGAATGGTGAAAGACTATCAGATTATGCAAAGACTAACAGAATATCCTCTCTTGGAACACTGAAACAAGAAAATCAAACAGGAGATGGATGGAGGATTTAAGAAGAACAGAGATAAATATAATTTCCAACGAATTTAACCAGTACGATCATAGACTGTGGTTTACAGGATGACAAAGTAACAGGATTGTATCATTTTACTGTCAGACACTGACTATGGATAAGATGTACCCATTTATTAAACTGAGATCTAGTCAAATCAAGTATTGAGAACATGATTTTCTGAAAGCATGAACTCTTTAAAAATTAATTCTCACAGACCTCAAAGTATCTGAATGTGACTTTTATTTTTTTACCAATTCATATTGAAGACTGTTGTTATGTATGGGAATTACACATTTAAACCTTTTATTTTTCATCTTATATCTACAACACCCCTTAGAAATTACACAGATATCCAGATGCTATATTTAATGTAGTTATTACTTTCCTGGAAATGTAAATATATTTTATTTGTGTATATGTGTGTATTGTGGCCTATAATGAAATTTAGAAATTGAAATATGTAAAGGTCCCTTAATATCCCACATCAAGATGTAGGTGCCCAATAATCTGTGATGCAATAATATCTTGAATATTATTTATCATCTCATACACTTCATATGCTTACTACACATATCAGGTTATAGTAATACACATAGTTTTATAGGATAATTTGTCATGGTCAAAGCATGAGATTATTGAGATGACTACATTTGAAAATAATTTGTAACATACAAACTTCACATCATTAGTAAAAAATGAATAGGAGATTTTCTATAGATTTTTGGATCATTTACTCCTGAGTAAAAGTTAGTTCCTGAGATTACTGATATGAATCATTTAATGCAATAACTTCAAAATTGTGTGATAACTTATAGACTTTATAAAAATTAGGTGTAAATTCTTAGGAAAGAATTAAAATATTAATCAAATGTACAATGTCCAAGGGTGTTTATTTAAATATTATTATGTAATATCTTGGGTTTCTGTTTATTTATCATATTCAAATTGAAGACAGTTGTTATGTCTGGTTATTATACATTGGATCCTTTATTTTTAATTTCTACAACCCCCTAAAAATGACACAGATATTCAGAAGCTAGCTTTGGTGTATTTTTTTTTTTTTACTTTCCTGGAACTGTAAATACATTTTGTTTGTGTTTGTCCTATTTTGAATTTAATAGGTCTCAATAAGACCCCTCCCCCCATAAAGATGCATGTGTCCTATAATCTGTGATAATATGTTGAATATTTTTATTATTCCATAAATTTTATTCTTACTACACATATAGTGTTTGGAGTAATGCACTTAGTTGTATAGGACAATATTCAAGGTCAAAGCATGAGATTATTGAGATAACTACCTTTGTCAATTATTTGTAACCTTCAAACTTTACATCTTAAGTGAAGAATGGATAGGAGATTTTCTATAGATTTTTGGATCATTTTCCTACAAGATAATATTACTGACTTGAAACATTTCATGGTGATTTACATACCTGCAGTCATAAATAGATACATGTAGGCATGGGGTAGACTCCTATAGATTTTAAGATCTTCATTCAAAAGTATGGAAAGTTTTTAAGTTTGAAAGATTAAATGTCAGCATATCATTTGCTTGTGAATTTAAAATAAATTCAAACATATACATCTTTAGATGATAACTAGTTATTTCAATTCCTGGACTTTCTGTCTTGATATTTTCCTTTATTATCTGTAAAATTTAATGATTGCTTTTTAGTTTAGTTGAACTAGTTTCTTATTAGCATGTGAAAATGGCATCATCCAAATAAGTTCATCTACATTTTATATGTAGGAGAGAATTTTTCATCACAGGGAAAGAAAGAGATTGTCTTGTATAATATAATGCATTGGTACACAAAAATATCTTTCAATTTCTAACATGTTTCATTTTTGTTACGTGGAATAAGTTCTGTTGATTTCCTACCAAAGACATACTAGTACAGTAATAAATGTATATGATGTGTCAAAAAAGCATGTGGAAACCTGATAACTTTATCATTTCTGATTAAAAATCAAATTATGAGTTTCATCTCTGTTACATTATTTAAAAAATTCTAAGTAGGGCACACACCAGAAACTCTTAAAATTATTATATCAGGGTTTAACACAACAATTCCAAATGATTTTTGAACGCTTTTTTATGTATCAAAAAGACAAAACAGAATATTTGTTCACAGATGTTCCAAAGGAAAACAAACACAAAGAAATGATTTGTAATGTTCTTTATGTGATTCATGTAAAATGTATTTTAAAAAGTATACTCTAACGTTTATATTTTGCATAAATAACTTTTTGTGGAGAATTTTTCATAACTTTGAAAAAACTAGTCGTATTGTGTAACATGGTTCGCCTAAAATCTTGAAGACTTTATAGTTGTACATGATGTGTTACACATCTTACATAATTAACCATTTCAATGCAGGGTATTCAGCATATATTGTGGTTTTGTCTTAAATTTGTTTGTTCATGTAATCAATAATTTGCTAATACTCAAATTAGGAAATATATGAGAGAATAAACAAGAAAATCAGGTTTAAAAAATGTTTTTACTACAAAGGGGTTAATCTATATATTGAATCTATAAGTACATTTAGTCTATACATTTAAGGTATTTTTGTATGAAATAAACTTACATTTGAGCATTTTTAGACAATTGTTAACATTACTTGAACCAGTTTTAAAAAAATGATTAGATTCACTGTCAGCATGTTATTTCATATAAAATAAATGAGAAAACAATTTTATTTGAGTCAGTTTTTTTTTAATGTAAATAAAAAAGCATTGGAAGTTGGGAATATTTCACAAAGTTGATTGAGCATAATTCTCACTAGGACAGTAGTATTATGATTTAAGCATTAAAGAAACCATTTCGTATTTCAATATACAAACCATGTTTAGTCAAGCAGTATATAGTTTACTCTTGCCAAAAAGTAAATGGTATCTCTATTCAGGGTCAATCCAAAGGTCAAAAAGAAATGAAAAAAAAATATTTCTCTTTATGTATCAAACATGTAGGTATTATTTCAATAAATTCACTCTATTCATTTTTTGTTCTCTTTCTATGTATGAATATCTCTGATTTAGGCAATCAAAATACAAAAAAGCCAATGAGTTATGTCAAATGATAAAGGTATACACCAGAAATTAACATGGACAGAGAATTCTGAGTTTCCCTCAAATATGGCCGCCAAGTGATGTGAAATAAAAACAAAATGTGGATTCATCTATTAGGATTGAGACTTGTACATATTATGAATGATGGGTACTATGACATTAAGAATGACATGAAAGAAATAAGTTCGATTCAATTATATGAACAGTTCTTAATCCATACAGTCAAAATGGAAGAAATATTTTACTTTATAGGCATAAAGTAACAAACACTTACCCAATGCATCAAAATTTTACTTTTTGAAGAAAAGGAACCTTACTTACTTTGTTGAGTTGACATATTTTTTGTTTGACAGGTAGACTAATAGTTTCTGACTAGTATAATGAGAACTTTTTATTTAAGAGTCCTCAGATTATTCTGATATTCTGGTTAAGATATCTGTATGACATCAATTAATTTGTTCATACAAAGGGATAAAAGCTTTTTTCCAGGTTTCCTCTTTACTCAGATTAGATTGTGTCTTGTTAATATATCCAACATATAAGATACTCATCAAAGTTACACAAAAGGTAAATAAATGACCTTATTAAGTTTTTAGTCAAAAGGTCAAAGTGAGGAGGACATCTGCTAAATTTAATTATTTAGTTAATATTCATCAATGGATAGGTTAATTAAACAAACTTCATATATTTTTGAATTTTTAGGTTAAAGATCAGCACAATTTTTTGCTATACCATTGTTTTCCATGAATATCTTAACACCTCACTTTTGACTTTTCAGGTTAAAGGTCAATGTATTCCTACTACATTAAAATCTTCATTATTTAAGGATCTCAGAGTGATATTTTTTTATTTGTAAGGAATTAGGTATAAAATCTCAGACTCTTTCTATAATATGTCACTGAATGGGCTTCTTCATTTTAGAGAGTTTTACGAGCAAAATCATATACTGACTTTCAATCCTTCAAAACACAATATGTATATTTAAATCTTGAGATTCAGACTTTTTCAGACTTTTAGGTTTTCAGACTTTTAGGATTTCAATTTTAAAAACTTTCAGACTTTTAATCTTTTAAAACTTTCAATCTTGAGGACTGAGTATTTTTGATATTCATTTGGTATGCCATGTCTTTTAAATCATTACCATTAATCCTTAGTCATTCAAACTTTTCATATATGTAATACCAGAGTGTGAAAGTAACAGTGTATGTGCAATCTTCTTACTGTTTATCTAAAATTACTGATTTTAATACAGTCAAATAAAATTTTCTGATGATGGAAATTTCCAAAACTGTCTGACTTATACATATTTAAAGTTCACACTGTTGAATATCCATAAATATCAAAATATAATGATTCAGCATTAGCTATCATTCATACACTTGTTGAAATTCCTCATGCAATTTTGAAGAATCTCTGTTCTAAAGGATGCTAAAGACAAAAGATCCATACATTTCCAAGTAGTCATAATGTTTTAAAACTATATGTATCCACATTAAATTAAGGAACATTGGACCCCCCCCCCCCTTTTTTTTCCTTTATAACTCATGACATTTCATGTAGATAGTGGGTATGATGTGTAAAATAATCTTTTTATGAAAAGAGGATGGTGTAAAAGTTACTCTTACCCCACACCCAAGGGGAGTAGGGAAGGGGGTTGAATCCCTTTCTTTTTGTCCAAGGAAAACCTGAATTTTAAAGATTAAACATAAGTTATCAAACGAATTAAATTAATAAAATTAATTTATTTTCTAAAAGTTTCTTTTTTAAATCTGAACATTTAAATTTTTTTTCCTTTTGATTACCAGACTGTCTAATAGGTGAACTGTATAAAACTGAATACAGATCATTTTAAAGTCTTGCATTTTTTATGGCAAATCATTAAATAATGGGATAATATATATATAAACCTCACCCATACATAAACAGGAGTGAAACTGAAAAGCCATGCAGGTTTGCATTCTTAATCTTATTTTTTGTTTACTATATGTATGACTTGTACCACTCCAATTGAATAAATAAATAAATTAAAAAAAAATAGGCTTTCCTCTCCTTAAGTTTTCTGTAACCATTAGCACACTCTCAAAAATACAGCACCTTTTAGAAAAAAATTATGGCTTTTTTTTTTTCCTGTTTTATGTTAGACAGACTTATTTTCTATGAAACTGTGTTCATGTGAAATTGAATCCTTTTGACCTTATATACCTTAAAATTGAAGAAGTAAAAAAAAAATTATACCTGTTTTAAATGGATGACCATGTTCAGTGAGATACTTTAGTGAGATACTTTAGCAACAAAAATACAGGACCTGTGACCCTTCTATTTATAACAACACTTCTTTTTAAAAAATTCAAAAATTTATTCAATGATTTACACTTCTATTTCTTCTGATGATGATCGGTCCTCAATCAGTCGCGTCAACACCCCAGGTCCTTTGTTTTCCATCGAGTCTTTAATCTGGGAAAAAGGGATGCGACAATACACGTACTCTGTAGGACAATAATGAGGTGGAAACGTCAGTCCTTTTTTCTCCATCTTGATATAATATTTCAGACAATCTCCAATGTCCGAGAACCATGAACTTTCATTCCGAATGGTGTTGATGGGTGTCAGAAGATTCCTTTGAGTACAAGTAACCCATTTGTATTGCTGATAATGTTGGTTGATTTTCACCCTCACTGTAGATCCTGTTAGAGGTGGGATTTTCATTCTTTTTTCCAACCACACATTGTCCAGGGAATAGCCTGGATGATTTTCATAGAAATCCATGATGGCTCCTATTTTAGTTTTCATCCAGTCTCCTTGCATGTACATACACTGACTAATGGGACTCTCACAATACCAACGATACTGCATCTTTGGGAAAACACGTCTGACTTGTTTCGTGTCCTTTTTCAGAATGAGAGAGAGTTTTTGATATATACCTCTTGAATAAAGCTCCGCTTTATATATATATACCTTTACTGTAAGAGCCGTGTGCAAAACATATACGATAGACCTACGTTTTTTATGCTGACTACACAGGTAATACTGGCGCCGTGTGCAAAAACCTATACGATAGACCTACGTTTTTTATGTACACAGGTAAAAACTTGGCAGCGATTCAAATCCCTGATTGTGACGTCATCCTTACAAAACCTAATGTATAGAGAGAGCGCTTAGTTGTGTGTTTATAGGGAAAAACAATACTAGAATTTTTGGGTTTTTCTTTTTATTTTATTTATTCATAACAACAAGAACAAGAACATCATTATAATAATAAACATTCAAAACTTTTCTTCAGTTCTTTTTGTATGGGGAACGATCTCCTCATGTACAAATAGTGTGTTTCACAACGGTTACCACGGTTGATGATATCGTATCTTTTTAGGGGGCCCACTTTCTTACCATAATCTTTAATACAATCTCCGGGTTTTTCTATCCATTTCCCTTGAAACAAAGTGCTTTCGGGTCCCTCTCTTTGGTGAGGCAAGACGTAATTGATTTTCCATTTGAATTCCCGATACTTGGGATGTCTGGGTCCTGCTAAGAGCAGGATGCTGTCCCCTATGGGATCAGGTAACTTGATTCTCTTATACAGGTAGATTTCATGGTGACCTGTTTGTCCTGGATTCTTATCAAAGAAATCTTGAATACATGCCTCTTTGTTTTTCATCCATTCTCCCTTTAAACTAGTCCCTTCAGGTTCTACTATTTTCCAACGATACTCTGAGCTTAAAACTTCCATGACGTGTGCTCTGTCCCTCACTCAGATCAGAAATGATCTCTAGGATTTGTAGGTCTCCTTTTTATATAGAGACTGGAGTATCTATTTTTTAACTTGCAGAGGAAAAAACCAATAGAGAATTTAAAATTAGAAATAATTCAATAATCTCATTCTTTTATCACTGAAAAAAAAATCTAGGTCTGATTGCTTAACAATAGAAAACACCAAATTTGAGTTCTGTCCTTTTATTTATAGTTAACACAGAAATATCCGTTTGGACTGTTGAATCTCGCCTCGACAGATGGGGCAAAACTGAAAAGAAGGAGCACACAAAGCACAGCAGCATAGGTGTCCGCAAGGTAAAAAAACGATTTGTAATTCCTCGTCTAAACAAATGTGACATTTTCCTCGAGCCTGGACGTCTGGTTGTGGGTTCAGTAGAGGTTTGATCTCAGGTAATGGTTTATATCCCTGCTTCTCTAAGTCCCCGACAAATATACTCATCACCTAGCTTCGTCCCTTATACAGATTGATGTAAGGACAATTGGGGTTCCAATAAGCATGTTCTGCATAAGGATCCTCCTCAAGATCCCAATTCGTTAAAGTCATTCCACAATGAAAACAGGTAGCGTTATCTTTCACTCCCCTGTAGAAAAACCCAGCTCGAGCTAGGTCTGGTATTTTTCCTAAGAGAGGTTCTGGCCATCCCTGCTCAAAAGTAGCTTCTCTCTTTGAGAGCTGAGCATACTGGGGAAAACGCATGGGTTGGTCTGGCTCGCGACTCCCCATGATTAGAAATGACCTTTGATTTTGAATAAGAATACCTTTTATAGAAAGAAAAAACAACACATAAAACAACAATTCAATTTTTTAATTCAAAAAAGTCAAACATATCAACATATCAATAACCATAAGGTAGAGTGTTATAATTCTCTACAATTTGTCTCTTGTCATATACAATTCTAACTGTTTTCTCTGAAGGTTTGTTCACCACCTCACAATCACGGGTCCTCTGGATTTTGCTGGGATAGGGGACTTTTACTTCCTCTATTTCTCCCTTGAGCATTTTTTGTAAAGTCTCTGGGCACACCAACTGAGAGGTTCGATGGTTGAGAGTGACCCCTTTGCATTTATGAACCTCGGTTCCTTTGTCCGTTCGGAAAGCATAATTTTTAGGACCTGCCGACATGAATTTAGTGATGTGATCCCCGTCTAATTCGTCGGTCCATTCTCCTAAACTATGGCCCAAAGTAGGATTAAAAGCTCCTTCCTTATGTTGGTAAATGATACTGTCCGTATCGAAATAAAGGCCCCGTTCTTCTAAAGGTCGTAAAGTCTAGAGATGTAAGCGAGCATAGGCGGTGGTAAAACAAGCTAGGATCACGTTTCCAAAGGGACATTCTTCGACGAATTCCTGTTTGTCTTGAAAATTCACTTGAGCAAATTTTCCCCACAGACAATTTAAAAAGAGTTTAGCAATGGTTTTTTCCACTGGATTCTTCTTGAATTAAAAGAAAAAAAACCGAGAGAGAAATAGATTTCCCCCCCAAAACCATTTCTGATATTATCAATGAGACTAGCTAAAGAAACCCCTCCCAAAATTAAAGCGCATAAAAAATTATTCTTTCCATTTCAATGAATTTCCAGAAAAAGGAAAACCAGGTTCTTGGGCGATTATTCAAAACATGTTACAAATTTTCAAATCTGAAATGCAGTGTACCAACGATTCCCTTTCGCCTAAACCCTACCACCAATCTTTGGATTCAAGATTTGTACGGTTTAGCAATGAAAAAAATTTAAACCCAAGCCCTCATTTTAGAAAAATAACGTGCAACAATCCAAAAGGAGTTCAAATGGGACGGCTCCAGGAATTTCCCAATTGTTTCACATCGAACCCCCAGGGAGTGGTGGTGACAGAACCAAACATTTACAAGTGAATAAAGAAACTTTCAAGAAAATAAACAATCCATCGTTCGGATCGTCAATCCCCATGATAAATTTTTGTTGCAGAGCCATCGTGTCACTCGATTACACAGTCAAAAACCGAACATCCAGCACCGGAATGGAAAAACGATGGCCATGAGGTAAGGGATCAATACTTAGACCAGAAACGAGAAGCCATAGCCCTCAGGGAACAAGCCGAGTGTGATATCACTCAAGCCGCTACGAGATGGAGAAATTACAACAGGTTTAGCTCCTCAGTATCGATGAAAATATTTCAGTTAAAATCTACTTCGACTAATTGTTCTAGACCATTTTCAAAGGTTCGGGAGATGAACTTTTTGAACATTTTGTTCAGAACCTCATTCGATGCCATCATATCCATGCCGGAGTAACGGAACCCATATTACTGTGATATTGCGAGTGGGGTAAAAATGTCACAAACATCGGTCAAGTGCCCTATCGCTGTCCCTTTTGTTTAGGACACCCAAAATTGTCCCATAAAGGGGACGAGAAATGTGGGAATGCCAAGGAATTTTAAGAACAGGACCTGCTACGAAAATCATTTAAGACCCCATAGTAAAAAAAACCACCACTACTGTTGCAATTTAATGGGCTATGCGAGAAGTGTCAGTCCTGGATACCTAAGAAATTATTACCTATCACAATGCGGAGGACAGAAACATTTTAAGATCTGTAAGAAAATCGTCGATGCCGATCATCAGTGCTACGTTCAAGAAGCCCCAGAAGAAGAAGAAGAAGGGGAAAAACACCTTAAGTTTACATTATTTCGATTTCGAATGCACTCAGGAATGGGGATTCACTTCCCCCCTCTGTGTGTGGCACATCGCGTCTGTCAACATTGCAATAAATTACATAGACCAACCCTCCTATTGTCAACACAGGGCCCCGTCAACCATTTCAAGGACCAGACACCTTAAAGAAGTTCAGATGGTTATTCAACCCAACAGGTATAAGAATTTCACTTAGTACACGACGAGGCCATCTCATTGCCCATAACTTCAAAGGATACCGGACAATTCATTTTGAATTACATAATGAATTCTCCCCCTGAAACCTAAAGTATCATGAAGGAGTAAGATCTTGTCCCTGGAAATATGTGGACTCAAATTCATCGACTCGTATAGTTTCTTACCTTTCCTTGGCCCAGATGCCCTCCGCTTTCGGGTTTGACAAAAGAAGAAGGTTATTTCCCCCAAATTTTTTAATAGGAACAAACGAAATTACGTGGGACCCTTTTCCACGGCAGTTTTTACAACCGGACGAAATGCTACCAGTGGACGAAAAGGGTTTTTTCGAATGGTACGAACCCAACAGAGGGGAAAAGTGTTTGATTTCCAGAAAGAGTTTGTAGGGTATTGTGTCTCGGATGTCACATTTTACGACACTGTGCACGGGTTTTGAAACACCCTCAAGAAATTTTGGGCAACGTGGACCCTTTCCAGGAATCCATCACGTTTCCAGTGCTTTTCT
>NW_026927289.1:0-30326 GCF_032062105.1 Saccostrea cuccullata | reverse complement strand
TATATTATAATTCAACTTTTTGTCAAAGTGCATGGAACCACAGCGTTATTTAAGGTGCATAGACACAGATTTAAAGTTAATATTTTCTCAAATTTTCTGTATAATATTACGATTTATATATTGCAACAGCATTTCACAAGACAATATTATAAAAATCTTATTTCATTTCGTATGTCTGAATTTCTGTGTTTAAAGATTAAAATTTTAATTTGTGAAAGTGCAAGAATCTGTCAATCAAAATATTTAATTTGAGAAAATATTAACTTCAAAGAACTGCGAACGATAGTATTTTTCTCCCGCCTACCTCTAAGTCAATTTTCAAAAGTTAACATATTCGATGAATTTTTAATATATTCTATTGATGATTATATGGATTTTCATAAAACATTACTTATTTGGGAAAACAAAGAGAGATAACTTTAAAATTTTGGTAAAACTTGTGTTTTTCATTATAGAAATCAACGGAAAACGGAAAATATTTTTAACCCCCCTCCCCCCCGTGTCACAAAAATTCCTTTTTACAGGTAGTATGGAATGTTATTTCACAAATTCATACAAAAGCTTTTTGTGTGACACGGGGGGAACATATTGACAAAAAACGATAAAAATGCTTATTTTCCGTCAATTTCAAAGCGATATACAACTGAAACATTATACTTTATTGAAATATTTAAGTTTTATTTATTTGCCTAAAACATAAGAAAAGATATAAGGAACATTTAATCATATCGACTATTTCAAAATATGGTGATACTTGAAACTCCGATTTCAAGGGAAAATATCGTCTACCCCCTTTTTTCAAGAGTTGGAATTATGGATAATTTACTGTTTAGCGCTGGTATTAAGACGATTTATCAATTACATTGAACTGTTCTTTGTATTAAACAAAGATTTTATGACCTAATTGCTATTTATATTGAATTAAATGGTTCCAAAATATAGGCGGGAATCGAGAGTTACCGTGCGTATTTCTTTGTGTCTAATGTATACACCTATAAATCATTGTGTATATATATATGTAGACCCTAAACAGATTTATTATTTGACATTAAATGTGCATGGCTTGAAACATTAACTGACCTTGATTGATATGAAAGTAAACTACAATTATTTTTTTTTTTTTAAATTTTTATGACATAATTAATTATTGAAACACTTTAAGGCTGAGGGGGGTAAAATATCAGAAATCCTTTCAGAAAAATCTCCTGCTTTGAAATTTTGTTATTCGTCACAAAACTTACTTAATATATCTTCGCATGCTTCTGTATCACAATGCTTTTTATTCTTTAATTTACACCATCTACCCTGATCTCCTTATATAATATGTGGAGACGACAAACAAAATTCATCCGCAAAGCGCACTAAACAATACAAATTCACAGCAGAGCAAACACAGACCTCCAAAATATTACAGGTGGGTTCAAGTGCCATGGATATATATATTTTAAATAATATTTTATATTCTCCAGAACGACCCGTAAAATGTCGATCATATCGTTCCATACCTCCAAAAATCATCCTTTTAACAAAATGGGTAAAGAATTAACATTCCTTAAACAGCTATACCGTAGAATAGTGTAAATTCCATCCCCGTTCCTCCCAAATTTTATTTTTTAAGTGCACCACTCAAACTTTTTATTGCTGAATAGCTACGTGCTTCTACGTGACCTAGAATGCACCTTCAACACCCTGTTCCGTTCACAGGTAGCGGTTTACTCTAGTTACCTGAAATTGTCACATTAATTAAGAGGAGGGTCAAAAACCACGTATTCAGTTACAGGTAATACTTAATTATTTGTGTAGCCGGTGGTTTGTGTACTTTGGATTTTTTTTATCAGTATTTAAACGACGTAAGTAAATCAGTTTTTCCTTCTCAGTAAAAATGAGGTAGGTATTTTCTTTCTTTCTCTCTATCTTTGTTAAGGAGGCTGGGGGGGGGGTCATCAAATTAATCACAAATTAACCACAAGATTTAACTTATTTTTTTAAATACGGTATCTTAAGCTGGCAACTATCATTTGGCAAAGAAAAAATTCATACATTTTAGTTTTAAAATTTGATCATTTTTGTATATCTTTATATGGAGCTCTTCTTTTAAAGGAGATCGAAATAGTCTGAAAATGGCTGCCACCCCCAGCCTCTTTAATTTTCATATTTATTTACTTGATTATTTATTTATCTGCAAGTTGTTACTAAAGGATACTTAAATGACTTAAATGTCTAAATTTTTTTTTAATTCACGTATTTAAAACTATTTAATGTTATTTTGCGACGTTTAAATATTTCTCTATCAAACTAGAGGTACTGTAACCAATGAGATCACTAAACGATACTCCCGCCTCCCATATGAATATAATGGGAGTGTCTGTGTTTTGTTGTGGGAGACCCAAAATATGTGTCAGATCAAAAAGTGAAATAGTAGGTGCACAATATTAATGCAATATGTAATAAAGATTCTGTAAAGGTTTCATCAAGTTACAATCAGTGGTATAAAAGGAGTTGCGGATAAGAGATGGGTACCCCAAAGCGTAACAGACAGACGGATGGACGGACAGCGAGACGGATGGACATTGCGATTACTATATGCCCTCCCGCTTTTCAAGCGGGGGATGGGGGTATAATTGTGCCCTAAAAATGTAATGTCATCAAAAAGTCTTGAAACTGGCTAAAATATTACTCAAGTATATGACTGTGATAAATCAGGAAAAAATATGGCACAGGGGATTACTATTCTGCAAATATGATGTCATTAATGTGATGCATTTCTGTATTTTTAACAGAAAAAGTCTCAAATTAGCCAATTTCAAGGATAATTTTCCTTTAGAAAATAGTGCCCAGTTTCATTTTTTGATATGTTGTGAAAAAAACAATAATAATGTGTATAATAAGGCGATGCCTGTGGACAATTAGCATTGAAAAACACGTGAGAAAAATGATTTGTACATGATTTTTCGGCATGGAATTTCAATGATTCAGAAAGCATTAGTTTTCATCTTTTACACCAGTTTCATTTTTTAAAGAAAATCACAGGGCAAGATTTGTATGGAAACCATACCTTGTTCTTTTCTATTTTGATAAAAATTTGTGGGAAGAAATACAAATTGTTATAGGCCATCATCATTTACACACTGAGTTGTCAACAGATTTTTTTTTTCGCTACTCCCCGACACGGTTGGCGTGACCTGTCGGCAGGGGATGATCATTTCTCCATGGCAGCTAATCCCATCTGAGATGTCTGAGTTTATACTCTGCTTATGATTTGTGTTGTTAAAATAGATATTTGAGCTTGAATACTGTTCGTTATCTCCAAATGTTTCATATAAAACATGAATCCTACTTCACATCATATTTTCACTATAATTGCAACGAATGGTGCCGAATTTAAATTTATGTGTTCATTCAATTCATATTAACAGAAACATTTCAAAAATATTTCAGTCAACAAAACTTGATGATTACATAATAGAAAGAAATTTATATATTCAAAACAGTGAATGAAAAACATTTGATAGCCAGAATATTTATACAATGTGAAAGATGTGTCATGTTATAAATTCATGTTGTACATTTTGTATTTACTGCCACCCAGTGAATTCAAAATTTACAACATGACAGATGAAATACATAGATAGTTTATTTTTTTTTACACGTACAACTCATTTTGAAGTAAACCCTTTTAAATATTTACTCTAAATTAGCCTTGATAAGAATTTTAAAGCGAGTTGCTTTTACTTCTTTAAAAATAGCCTAAAGAAAAATAACATTTCAAGGGAAAAACATAATTTTGCTTACAAAGGTATAACAAAAGAAGTCATTTGTAGTTATGTTCTGAAGGAGGGTGGGGGTCAACAAATTAACCACCATGCTTTCATACATTTTGGTTTTGAAATTTTGATCATATTTGCATCTGTATAGATGAAGCTCTAAAGGAGATCAAACTAGTCTAAAAATGGCCACAACCACCAAACCCCTTTAACCCCCTTCCCCGCAGTCACGCATTTTAACACATATACCATTTCCTATTTCTAACGCAAAATCACGCATATACCGTTTCCCCGCAATCACGCATTTTCACGCACTTTAAAAAGTTCATTTAATCTTAAATTTAATGGCAATTTCCTGAGATTTTATACTTGCAAAAATCTTAAGAAATGAGAAAAGTTATTTTTGTATAAAATATTACGTCATAATATTATTTGCGCTTTACTTTAGAGAAACGTGTACCACGCTAAAAGGTGCTTGCGGGGAAATGGTAAATTTCTATTTCTATGACGTGAACATTAAGTGTATGTTGCATAACAGTTCAGTAAGTTGTAAAGAGTTAAATAAACATAAATTATTTATTTTCTCATACAAAAATCAGAACAAAACAAATATATCATAGGTAGCAGATACAACACCTACGCATTCAATGAATAAATAATTTTCCAACAACTATAAGGATTGGAAAATAAAACAATTTAAAACAGATGAATGTTTTTAAAGGAAGGGGCGTTTTGAAAATGCAAATTTAAAAAAACTCAATTTCGACATATTGAAAAAATACGTTTTTTGGGCATTAAACACTAACAAATCATACAAAATTCCCACTCACACACGTAAGAAAGAAAAGAAAAAAAGTGTTTCAAAAGAAAATCGTGTGATTCTAGACTTAGTTTTATTCAAATGTAATAACATAGGCAGTCTCCTACTGCATCAGAATGATAGATCACGCTTTAGTTTATCTATATGTTACAGTATATATGAAGATTGGTTTTCTCTGGAGTCATGTTAAGGACCCTGTCTTATTTACATGTAAACGTTTCATTTAGAGGTTAATATAGCAATAATGACTGCAGCTGTTAGCAACATTTATTATATTAACCTCCAAAGAATGAAACATTTATTGGTATGTACAGCAGTGTGTAGCATCGTGGCCTGGAATACCCCCACTAGATAGTGTAACCCTTACGTATGTTTTATTGTAGCATACCCTGGGTTGGCATAAAAATATTTAAAAATGGGGTCAGATAACGCATAAAATATAAGTGTGTGTGAGACAGACGGCTGGATATAAGATTTTTATAAAGTATGCTCATTCTCAGTATCAGTATAAATATGGTAGGTCGACTCCTCTTTCTTTCTTGTGAAATTTGCTCTAAACTGTTATTTATTTTTTTTTATAGGCTAAGAATAATATTTTTGAAACTATGAATTGTATGACTGCATGCAAAAGATTTTATCGTGTTTTACATTTAAACTTCTATGGATTCTACTTGCAACAATAATTATCAGTGACGTACAGATGTTCATTTAAAATGAATAAAAATTTAATCATTCATCGATAAAAATAATGAATATAATAGTAAAAATACCTTGATAATTTGAATAAAATCAACACGTTTCAATTAGGGGATGGGTAGATACTTTGTCGCAGTTGTAAATAATGAAATACTATAGTATATGAATTCCAAGTTGAAAAATGGACGATTAAAACAAGAAAAATACCTTAATGGTGAGACAAATATAAAGGTAAAAGTTATGACTTGGATATGATAATGAAATAGCATGAACGCACAAAAATTGGAAAAAAGTATTGGAAAAATTGGAAAAAGTATCATGACCATGCATTAAGGACATGACAAGGAACGCTTTTTTTATGATAATAATATCTATTGCCGAAAATAAAAAGAATTCCGCAAATCCCTTTCCTTGTCATCATATCATGAATTTCTACATGTAAAATAAGAATTTCATTTTAATAGCCATTCTCTATAACCACTTAAACTTCGTTTCCACGCATGGTCACCGATTTTGATGAAACTTCACCCATGCTTAGTACTTGACACCAGAAACAAATGTCAAACAAAATATCGTTGCTATGTGTCTCGGTTGCTATGGCAACAGCCGGAAATGTTTGAAAAATCGAGATTTTCAGCCACTTTAAATCTTGACTGTGGCTTAATAAAAACAAGAAAAAGCAAACAAACCATTCTCACAAAAACAAGACACCTTGATGTCATTTTTACTGTAAAGAACCTGTTTAGAATATATGTCTAAGCAAGTGGTAACCAAGGTTACATTTGGAATACATTTAAAATGCTGAAATATGCTGAAAAACACTCCGCATTTACTAATGGTAGGTGTTACATGCTCAAACTCAATCAACGACTTAAGAAAAACAATGAAAATGTTTGACCTTAAGTATATAAGTATAAGCAATATTATTCTATAAATAACTTTTCTGGTTGACATGGTAACACAGTGTAACCATGCAAAACCAGTAACTAAGATTCAGTTAATGCTACTGTCTTGAGGAAAAACATGAAAATTCAAGACTGGCAAGTATGCATCATTAGGACCTTGCAACACCAAAACCATAAGAAAAATTGGGTATAATTTCTACATTGCAGTGTTACCATGGAAACAAAGTACCAGTGCTTAAAAGTGAATTATTTTTCGCTGCATTAAGAATTAAATTGCCATTTAATCAAGAAACAAATTAAAGGACTCAGCTTGAATAGATCTGTTAGAACTGAAGTTGAATATCATATATTGATAAAATTCGATGAAGAAAACAACACTGTTGCTATGGTTACCAAGAAGGGAAAATGTTCGATTTTGTGAACTTTATATCAATATTAAACCCTGTGTGCCAACTTCTTGCATCCACTTAGAGATTGGACGATGGTCAAAATTAAAAGTCAGATTAGCTGTTAATAAATATCAATTATAAAAGTTTTGGGAATCTACATTAAAAGGTACGTATCATAGGAAAGAAAATATTTTTCGGGTTTTTAAGCATATATTTTCTGCTTATTTCCATAGCAACGCTCTATTTATAGAATGTAATCTGAATTTTTTCAAATGGGAAAACTAGGAGCACACCAACGTCTTTAAAAATTGATCATTAATTATGAGGAAATGTGCTTTTTTAAAAGATAGGATCAAATTTAAACATACAGATTGTTACTTTGAAGGCTCTCTGTGGTATAAAAACCTTGGTAACCATTGCCAACCAAAATGAAATATCATATTTTGTTAATGGTATATGTTTCATGGTACTTTTTTTCTATTATTATAGGTCACATTTCATCCCATAATTGCTTTTTATTTTTACCTGTATGACTTTATAAAATTCAATGAATATTTTTTTTACTTTTGTATACTTTGTTACCATAGTAACGTATGTAATAGTTGATTTACCAAACATGTTTATCATGCATTTCAGACATCTGACCTTCAACTTTTGGAAATAGTCATTGCCAATTGTTTGCTTTGCCGCAAATGTTTACTATGGGGCTCTAAACATGTTAAAAAATGCCATTTTTCGAACTTTAAGACATGTTGCCATGGTAACTATAAAACATAGCAACCAATTTTTGCCTGATTTCAGTTTAGGGTATCAATGACTTTTATCGTAGAGAGTTTGGAGAAATTCTGAGACTATGCGTGCCACAGCTCCTATATAAAATTTCAAGTCGTTACAGAGAATGGCTCTTAAATACTAAACTAACTTCATTTTAAATACTAAACTCACCATATTAGTACGATTTAATTTTTTTATATAGCTGAAGATACATGTATATAGGCATTGCCGCATTCTGTAGACCTTGTTCGCACATCTTTTTGTATATCTGACATCTAAATCATTTTGATGTAAACCCTTTTAAAAGACCTACATTTGATTTACTTGATAAAAATTTAAAAGTGACTTACAGACGCTTTTATTTGTTAAAAAAAAATAGCCTGTGGAAATTTGACTTGAACACGGAAAATATTAACACAAATCGCCATCTCCTATTACCCTTCAGGTTCTATTACCCACTAAATAATGTCACCTAACTCCACTTTTCAGAATGTTAGAATTTTTTTTTATGTTTTGAGCAGAATATCTTTCTCATTAGTTCTTTTGGAAGACTATCCTAAAAAAAATCTATGAATGCATTGTATGCGTACAAAAAATGCTAAAGAAGGTGTCGTGTTTGCGTGTAAACGTTTCATTAGAGTGAACAGGGGTAATGAGGGTTAAAGACAAAGTTATGAACTTACAGTCGACAGAAACAGGCGATCCATGACCAGGCGTAGTTATTTGAATGAACTAATAAGTAAATAAAATTAATAAATAAATAAAAAATAAATAAATAAATAACGGATATCTATTAAAGAGATACTACTAAAAAATTTCAAAATAGTTCACACAGAAACATCGATCGTGATATACACGTACCTGTTTCACGTCATAAAAATCTTAATAGACAAATTACAAAAACGTGTACGTGTACGTCTAAGTATATGTACAAATACACGTGCGCGTACAAATTTAAGACCTCAACCTCTCTAATATGTGAATAAGAGAAACTGACGGCTAGTTAACAGAATTTGCTTTGAGGCTGTTGTGTGGCTATTCATGATTAGCGAAGTTTCAATCAGTGAGAAATGTTGACTCAAGCTTCTAAAAAATTTACATAAGGTTTATAGTTACCGCCTGATAAGGTAAAGACTCGGTGACTCTTCTATTAGAATTTTTTTTTTTTTTTTTGTGAAACAGGCCAGGTTGGGTTGTTAGATACAACAAAGGGTACGGGGAATTAATACAAACTTAATGAAATTGAACACTCTTCAGAAATTTAAATAGACCATGTGATCTTTTTTTAATGATAATGAAAGACAGCGCCTACCTCCTTGATAATTACAGCAGTGTTGTATTACTATAGATACTGTTTGACTATAGGTTAACTACCCCGGAATTGGCCGATAATTACTTCCACCTCTGGAAACTGGGTCACGCAGAAACTACCTTTCCCTTTAAAGATTTTGAGAAAAAATCAGCGTGAAGTTCAGGAACCATGAGTAAAGGTAAAACCCCTCTCTCTCTCCTAATAACTATTCTCTTAACTTTCTCCTTTTCTCTCTTTCTCCTAATAACTATTCTCTTAACTTTCTCCTTTTCTCTCTCTCTCCTAATAACTATTCTCTTAACTTTCTCCTTTTCTCTCTCTCTCTCTCTCTCTCTCTCTCTCTCTCTCTCTCTCTCTCTCTCTCTCTCTCAAGTTTTGTCTGTAATCTCTTTAGATGCCAACTATTAATTTGTAATTAAGGGTATTATCTATCCTGAATTTTTTCTATTATTAAAAAAGTTATCATTTAAATTATGATAAATATATATTCGGAGCTTATTATTTTTTATTTGCATTGCATATTCTCCCATCCTTTCGACAAAAAATATTAATTGATTTAATACATATCCGTAAAATTCTTTAACGCTTTGATTTTAACAAATCATCAGTGCATAAATAAATAAAAACAGATGTTCACATGCTACTTTAAAAGATGAGACATATTATTCCTTTTAAATATAGAGTTTTTAAAAAAAGTTTTCTTTTTCTTTAAGGTTTTATCAATTTCTTTTAACATCACCATCCCTTTACTTTGTTGTAAATATAGAATTCAACGAGTTCAGGTCAATTTAAATCATTCAAAAATCTTACACTGAAAAAAAAGAAGAAAATCATATAGAGGACTAAACGATTTCGTTGAAATGTTATTCAGATCGATTTAAATGAATCCGAAAACTAGTGATAGTAAGGTTGTCTTTCAACTGGAACACTTTATCACTGTTATAATCTGAAAAAAAAGTTTAAAGTGGGTCAAAGTCAGTAAACGTCATTACATTTTTTTTTCATGCAGCTTTAATTTCAATTAAATTTTTCCTTTATAGTAACCCATAAAAGGATAAAGTTTCAGACATTTTGTGTTACTTTTATTCGTGTTTATTCAGTGTATACCTTTATAATTAAGGGGGGGGGGGAAGGTCGGTGTTAAAAATAAGACCTGAATTAGAGATATCAGTTACTAAAGTCATTCACAGTAGCTGTCTGATTAATCTTGGGGAGATAATGTCAAAAAGTAGAAATCGCCGTGTATACCGGTCCTTAAGTCGTTGTTCAAGGACAATGGGAAAGGGTTAATTGGGAGTGGAGGGGGTACTTAAGAACAGAAACAGCTCCTTTAAATATTACTGAAAATACCACTAATTGAAATCTGGTATATGTTTAGCATATATTTTATTTATAGGAACAATTAAAAAAAAATTTATCAGACTTGTTATTGTTACATGAATGGGGGAGGGAGCGTGTTTAGTTAAAGAGATATATCTATTTTTCAAGATCATATTATCCGGGGAAGGGGGGATCTAACGCCCCCTTTCTTTGTGGATGGGAAAAAAATTAAATTAGACCTTAAACCAAATTAAAATGTGTAAATTTTGACTTATAGGGGAATGTAGTGGTTCCTCTCTCATTTCAAACAAAATGGACATATCTGCAACCTCTTAACATGCTTAATTTTAGGTCGGTCTAAGAAAAACACTTTTGCAGGTAGAAATGGGGAGGGTGGGGGTGTCTAAATTTATTACTTCTAAGGAAATAATGCTATATAGCGATGGTATGTATGAGAGACCTGACACAAGTTCAACTTATAAGATAACAAGATAGCAAGACTTACTTCCATTGAGTAAGGAAGCCTTTTTTGATCGTATATTCTTTGTTATCTTGGAGTACTACACAATCAGTAGAGGTTATATCGATCGGTACAGTTAACAGACATAAAAGACTACCCCTGCACAAATACAAACGATGTTCTGTCTTGAAACAAGTGCTACAATGATCCGAGAAGGTTTTGGATTTAATTCAAACACGTTAATTAAGGTAATTAGAGAATTGCGATGTTTCTTCAGCTTTATATGTACGTTGAAATCCACATGTCCTTTATTTTAGAAAAGAAAAATATTTTACTGTAAAACTGTTATTTTATATGATAATTCTTTATGTATACTAGTATATAACTTAAATACTTGTGTTCGAAAAAAATCTAGAAGCTTTTAAATATTATTAGATGAAAGAGTACATAGGATATATTAATATAATTTATGTTATTTTCCTTAAAGCAGAACTTGTAAGGTCCAGGGGCTGACAAATAGATTTTTAAGGCACTTGTCCAAGGGCAAGTACATGGTCAAAATTGACTTGCCCTTCCTGAATTTTTGCTTGCGCCCTACCTAAACTAATTCTGGATTTATAGATATTTTTTCAAAAAAAGAGGAAGACAAATGCTGAGTAAATCATACAAGCCCCTACGTCCAGCTTTAAATTTATGGCCTACAAATAAATTCTATTTTTGATAAGTCACTTGCCCGTGGGCAAGTGGTTGATAAAATTTCACTTGCCCACCTAAAATTCACTAGCCTCGGGCGTCGGGCAATGGGATTTGTCACCCCCTGTAAGGTTTTCCTAGTGCAAATAAGTATTATAACCATTTTTACATTATTTCGTATTTCACAACAATGTTTACCGCGATTGATACATGTATTATATACATGTACGTGAATGATATACATAACGCATTAGATGTATTGTTATAGACACTTATACGGAGGCGGATCAGAAATTTATAAATACTTTTATAATCGACAGGAGGGGATGTAACTAAGAAAAAATTAAATCGTGTATAAATTTTGGAAGTACTTTTTATTAACAACGGGAAAATAATCAATATCCCTATATCAATAATAGTTCAGACAGAATTACATGTTCATGTGTATATCCGTGGGATTTTCTATCGATTGCGCCACTAGTGATAACGAAATTATACTGAATAACCATGGAAACTCTCTTAAAATCGACCTAAGAGCATCAATATGATACCAGGAAAACAAATAGGTATCACACTTATTAATGCATGTATGTTTCAGTTCATTCACATCTAGGAACTTGGTTTCACTAATGTGTTTCAGTTTATGTTAACATCTAGGAACTTGACTAAGTACTTGGATCCGCTTCTGTGTTTGTATGGTGAAGAACATGAATTTTCAGCATTAAGGGTGTTTAGCGTGAAGGCAGAAGGAAGGCCCCAGTTGACTTCCTGGATTAAAAAAACATGTTTATAAAAGGTACGAAAATGATTAAAATTGCTATTTCTAAATTTCGTACGGAAGGAAATGCATGAAAGATTCAGGTTTTTCAGATTCAAGGAAAAGCAAGACGGATAAATACAGTGGCATTTGTTTTAGAATGCTTAAACTTTGCCAAGAAAGACATTATCAAAGAATTTTTAAATTTCAATAAATCATAAAGACACATTGAGAGGTCTAACCCACTACGTTTCATTTAACTGAAAATATATTTTATTGACATATCTTGACCTATAAAGGGATTGGCAGCGGACTCAGTCTATCTTAGCCCCCTTCCCCACCCCCAATGTTTTTAGATGTACATGTTTTTAAAAAAATTTAAAATAAGTTCGTTAATGACATTAAATTATCCATTCTAATTCAATAAACTTCAGGGCAGTAGTGATATAAGATTTAAACTTACGTTAAATTATATAAATCTTTTGAAATGTAGAAAAAAACGCCGATATTTTGTTCTGTTTTTTTTTAAATGTGTTACATTGTAATTTTTGCCATCTAAAATATGCATATGCGTTTTGGTATTTAAGACGAGCCTTTGTTTTCTGATGAATTTTAAAAAGGTAGTTTGATAAAATGATTTAGGGAACGCGTTTGGATAATTTGTATTCTGATTTTTTTTTAATTATCTGGATTGCATTTCGTAAACAAAAGGGATACATGTGACATATCCAATTTGAAACAGTCCAGAAACCTTTTGTGTTTTTTAAGGCAGGTCCACCCTTTTACAGATCTGGTTTTAATTTTACACACTGATATAAAATTTTGATTATCCTTTTCTATTGAAATAAAATCTTTTCGGATGATTAAAAATGATTTAGCAAGTATTTATTTATTATTATAGTGTCATTGTGCACACAAAGCATTTAATGTACATTATTTATAGGAATAACCACTTTGCACTCTGTCCATAGGATTTATATATGTAATGTAGTACATACACAGACAGAGAATTCTTAATTGCCGTTAAGGACCTAAAGCTTTCAATTTTTTTTAAACAAACTCACTTGAGATCTATTTATCTTCCATTTTAAGCCTATATCATCTTTTTAAATTTACTTTTTTTATAAGTTTAGCAAAGAACAATTGAAAAAAAATAGATATTCCAAAAATGGGGGTATGGGTGTTCAAAAGGATCTTTTGTAAAAATGTTCTGGTCAACCACAATAAAGTATGTTTTTCTGGTAACATAAGATATAATTCAAAATAATTGTGAAGAAAAAATAGCATATAAACAGAAAAGATTTTGAGAAATATTTAAAATAAAGATATTTTGAGTTTTTTCTCTGACAGATTTTGACACAATCAACATCAATTTTTTATTGTTTTCAAATAGAAGTTTCAAATATTTCCTTGACAAATGAATATTTATGATTTTCCTAAGTTTTAACAATAATTGGATGTGATTTGGTACATATCTAAATAAAATATGATGTTTCACTTCTATATGTCGAATTTTGACTGTTGAATTTTTAGAGGTATATACTCCGAGACATGTTACATGAAAATAAACCTGCAAAGATATGTTTTTTATGGGTACTTTAGTTAGATATTGACTTATTCAAGATTTTCAAATAAAAAAATAAACAGTTTGACAGAAATCTCTGAAAGTACGGACCTACCTTAAATGGACTTTTCTGGGAGTTTTACCTGACCGAATTCATATTGAAATCTATTTTTTTTTACTTAATGAAGAATCTGTTTTTTGCATATTATACTACAATGATACTAAAATACAAGTAAACCTCTATTTGCAAAACATTTATACACTTTTACAACAATCCATTAATTTGCTCTCAAATAAAAAATCGATCAAAATTTTTAAATCTATAAGATTACATCAGTTCATGAATAATAAATGAAAAAAGGAACCTGTTAACAAATTTGGCCATGTTATCTTACGTGCAGCATAAATGTTGTTGCAATTTCATGAATATTCAATTTATCAAGTATAATCATCCTATAAATAATGACTAGCTTCACGGTAAATTTTAAGATAAAATTTAGACGACCTGGACTTGCACGCGTCTCAGATTATTGGCGTAGGAGGGAAATTGAATGGGGGGGGGGGGGGCTAAGTTAAAGAGAAAAACAAATTCAAACTTACATGTACAAAAAAAACTTTACAAGCAAAAATAAAAGGGTCCATTGTTCAAACATAATATCCTTGGTGGGGGGGGGGGCTGGAGTTAGGATCGAGCTTCTCTCAATACCAATTTTTTTTTTTTTTTTTTTTTTTTTTTACAAAAACTTCCACTTACCCTTTTTGGATGTACACTGCAACGTGTCTGTTGAAAGTGGGGGGGGGGGGGCCTTAACCTATGCCTACATTATTTCTACATTTGCAAAAAAGGCTACCCCCCCCCCCCCCCCTTGGGTCCGATGCCTATACCGAAAGAGCAAATAGTCATGAGGTTTTCATGTAACGTACAAACTAAATGGTATCTAAAATAAACATGTTGCCACAAAGAACCATATACTAACACTGAAAAATAAAATCATCACAGTTTGTCTATCGGGAGGGGGGGGGTATTGTTGGGTCGGGTGTGTGGGTTGAATTAACCAATGTCTCGGGGGGTGGGTGGGTTTAATATAAATTTTAAAGAGGGACAATCATAACTGTGTGAGAGAGAGAGAGAGAGAGAGAGAGAGAGAGAGAGAGAGAGAGAGAGAGAGAGAGAGATTTCCTTTCATACTTGAATGTACAACTATATATATGTTATTCAATGTATGACGTTATATTTAGTTCTAGGGTTCATTAAACATTTTGATCCTACCCCATTTATCTGACACTTTTAATTCAGTAAACGAACATCCGCCTCTGTATTACATCACTTATCAATCAGACTCTTAGTTACGCTTATTTCCTTATTTTGTAGTTGAGGTTTCCGTCAAGTAAAAATAAAGGAAACTTCCTCATTGTAACAGCAACATGTGCGACACGATCACTCGCCAGTTAAGGAGAATTGTGTGTTCGGCGTGTGGAATAGTAAATATAATATACCTAACGACAACAATATCAGTTATTGTGCTTATGCAGTTATTTTATGTGAATTATCAGCTGAGATCAGTGGTACCAATTGCGAACAATGTGAAGAAAGAGTTACAAGTTTTTATTTCTTATCGGAGTTTAAGTACCAGCACACTTCCTACACCCGCACCTACCACTAACCGGAAGTCTAACCGGAAGTCTGTGTTCAAAACTCGGAGGCCAGTTGCAAAGCGGCCCGATATGTGCAAAGGATGTTTTGCGCATGATTATACATATATTCTTGACAATGAGGATATTTGCAGCACAGAGGAAGGGAAACAACCAGTTAATTTATTAGTGCTTATATCAACAACTCATAAGAACACGGAAAGTAGGAAAGCGCTAAGAGAAACGTGGTTAACTCCCTCTTGGAAAAATACGGGCGACGTCAGATACGCCTTTCTTTTAGGAATGTCGCCCGATACTGCCACCCAGGTTGCTATAGAAACCGAAAGTGCCACCTATCAGGATATCATTCAAGAAGACTTTGTAGATAGCTATAACAATTTGACCCTAAAAACCATGATGGCTTTCAAATGGGCGAGCACTAAGTGTAAAAACGCTAAATATTTTATGAAGACAGACGATGATATGTTTGTTAATTTGGATTCCTTGAAGGCCACCTTAAGAAAAAATAGTTTTGTTCTTGAAAAATCTATAGGTGGGTTTTGTAACCTGTCAAGAGAACCTATTAGAACTAACACATCGAAATGGTATGCACCTTTTGAGATGTACCCGCATAAGGAATATCCGCAATATTGTTCCGGAACAGGATACGTCACGAGTCTTGGGGTTGTGGAAAAAGTTTATAAAGTTTCAAAAAATGTTCCGTTCTTTTATCTAGAGGATGTTTACGTTTCTTTGTGTATGAGAAAACTCGGATTAAACATGACGCATTTACCCGGCTTTCACGCCGATTTTCAGAAACCCGGATGTGTGTATAAAACAAATGAATTAGTGACCTCACATAGATTAACACCAAAACTCCTTAAAGAGATATGGAAAAAGAAATGTAAAGATGTTTGAATGTATTCAGCGTATTTTAATTTACTGTATTAATTTATTGTTTTGAATATCTGAATTTCATCTTTAAACGAAATTCACATATTAATTTGTCCGTCCGGTTGAAACAATTATTTATGATGTAAGATGTTTACATGTAAATTATAGACAATTATTTTCAAACTTTTAATCCGTTGTGTTTTATTTTCCCAAAATTTTTATAATATAGCATTATACATTTATTGACTGAGTTCGAGGGCAACATGCGTTTTGTAGGACCCAAGAACCAAACTGTCTGGCAGTTTGGTTCGAGGGTCGACAAAACGCATTGTTATACCCTTATAAATATCCTTCTATATATTTATTACTAGATAAAAAGTCCAACAAAAGAAATGTTTATTACGTCGGCCCAGTGACGTATAACGTATAGTGTTATGTCACAATTAATTAATCATCGTTCAATATCGGCGACGCGGAAATGGCCGAAGTTAAGAGCTACTAGAGTTGTTGCGAACAGCAAGGTAAGGAAGAAGGGAAGAGTATGTTTTGTGATAAATAATTTTTGTGATACAATGAATATATAATTGATTTTCTTCTTTCTCAGCTTGATGTTTTATTTACTGATTAAGCCATAATTTTCCATATACAATAGTTCTCTAATTGATAATATAGCGTATTGATTATAGTGTATTGATTAAATTGATCAATCTTAAGTGAGCAGTTAAGGGTATTACAAAACTGTTGTATACTGCGGCGTCGGGCAACATTTTCACCTTCAGGTCCAACAAATCATATGTTGCTCTCATACCCAGTCAATAACTGTATATTTTTGCCCGAGAACTCAGTCGATAAATGTTTTGTTTTACCTTTCATTTTTTTTTGTTTTGACATACATGTATTTTGACTGTCTTCCGTGATGTAACATCAGGTCCGTCACTGTTGAATTTCAATGAATTAAAATGAGATTAAGCTCCTCCCATTCTGTGATGTAAGCGGTCCAACATCTCAGCGACCGGTCTAACATCTCACTCATTGGTCAAACATCGATTTGTTATACCCGCTCAGTAAAACATAGAGATTTCTTTTCGTATATATTTGGATAGGAACAAATTTTAAAAGATATAACAAATAATGGATAAAATCCTGAATGATATTTTAGGGAAATATTTTTTGGTTATAAGTGGGCTTTACAAGTCAACAGAGTTCACTACCCGTTTTATTTTTGCAGTTACCAATACATTAATTGAATAAATTACCTCCGTAATTTTGGGTTTCAACCTTACATGTTATATAATGTTGGTAATGCATAATTAAATGAAAAACTTTATTGTTAAATTTTGATCATTTTGTAAGCATGTATATTGCATAAATGACATAAATTTTGATATCTATTTATTGGTGTAATTAAGGTTTTGAAGCATACCCTTTTTAATGCTAAAGTATTTTTTATACGAACCTCCGTACTTAGCATAACTCAGATGCTTAATCTTAAGAGGATAATCCGCAACCTGTATTTTAAAACAAAATTCCCCGATAAGTACGGATATTCCTTAAAAACATCCTCAGTATAGGTTCAAGTTAGAAAAATCATGCCCTCCTTTGTTATAGATTGGAACTTTTTAAAATATATATTTATATTTCAATTCTGTTTCTGCCTTTTCCCTAGCAAAAGTGTTCTGGTTAGCGATATCCTCCATGAACCTCTTGTTTTGTTTTCTTTTTCAAATTATAACCATGTTGTGCTTAAAATTTTTCCTTTATTACGAAGTAAAGATCAATATCGAAACCTCTACAGATAGTTAGAGTTTACGGCCCATTGCCTTAAAATTTACCAAAAAAAAAAAAAAAAAATGAAAATTAAGAATGAGAAATACAATGTATATTTATCATAAATCTAGATGTGTATCAGCTCTGTTGTATGTGTTTTAATTTGCACTTGCATAGACACTTTAAAGAAGCATGGGCAGTATCATTCTGAGGGGGAGTTAACTCTGCACCGCATATTCTGTTTCTAAGGGGCTGTATTGCCCTGAAATTTCAAACATGATTTCCTTTTAATTTTTGCAATTAATTAAGAGAATAATTTTTAGAAAAAGTTTAAAAAGAACTCCATTTTATACACAAAAATTACATCTGAATATGTAAACTTATATTGTTATGATAAAATATTGAGAACATTTAATTTAAAATTGTGTCAATGTCACTAAATTGCTTGTGACGCAAGAGAGGTAACTCTTCTTTCAACTCAGTAATCTTTGAGGTAGAATGTTCGATTTAAACTGGGTAAACTGAAAATAAAACTTTCTAGAGTATAGGTATGGGACCCTGAAATCTTACGATTAATATTAAATGTGTTAGTAAAACATTTTAAAACACGTCATAATGAAAAAATAATTTGTCATCATAAATCATCCCTATTTATTATTCAGTAATACACAATTAAGTATCGAAGAACTGGCATTACGTATAAAAATCAAGAGGTAGGAAATGCTTTATATGTACTACAGGCACGTAGCATCGATTTTGAAAGTGGGGGGGGGGCAGCCACAGAAATTTTTTTATTACTTACCTGAAAAAGTTGACAAGCAAAAAAAAAAAAAAAGGAATTGTACAAAGTCGAAAATCCGATTTCGTTGGGGGTGGGGGTGGGGGGGGGGGGGGGGGGTTAGAGGTAAACTTTTTTCACTACCAATTCCTTTCAATATCCATTTTTTTTACCTTACAATACCATATTTCCTTCATATTACTTTACTTTAGTATAAAGTATTGTTGGCAAAAAAAGTGGGGGGGCCTGCCCCCCCCCCCCCCTGTTGCTACGTCCCTGTACTACTCTTGCAGGAGAAAGTTAGGTACATGTACCCTTGATGAAAATGAAATCAGAGTGTTTTACTTTATTCTTTTTATGTAAATAATTTCTCAAGCTACAAAGGAACACATTTTTATTAGTATATTATAATAGTGGATCAATTAAATATTCCAGATCTATTGCTAGTTCATTAGATTAAAATCCGTGTCTGGTTTTCTATGGAACGCCATCACTGCCTTATAGCATAAAACTATGCACTCATTATGTCAATCTATCATTACCTTATGTGAACATATCTTTACGTTATGTCAGTTTTTTTAGGGGGTGATGTAAAAATATCTTTACATCATGTCAATGCTGCATTACATGAAGTAAATACATTCTTCCATTATGTCGACACTTTATAACTTGAAGACCAAAGTTCATTATGTGAAGTGAAAATATGTTTACATTGTGTTAAAACTTTATTACGTGAAATGAATGTTTCTTTATATTATTTCATTTCTTTCATATGTAAGGTCAAAATTGCATTACGTCAACTTAATTTCGTTTTACATGTATTCTGAGATTATCATTACATTAAGTCAAAGTCCATTTCCTTTCGTGATTGTATATTTCTATTATAACAAAGCATTATTACGTGATGTTAATGTATCTTTATTTTACGCCGAGGTCATCACAATGTGAGGTGAGTACATCTTACCCCCATGTCAGTGCTTTATTACGTGCTGTAAAAAAGGTTTATAACATAATGTGAACATATATTATGGAGACTGTCCCGGCGTTCCATATTATATCAACACTTTATTACATTATGTCAAAACTCCATTCCTTTATGTGGATATTTAATAAGAATATGTTAACTCTTTCTTATGTGATTTAAAACTATCTTTACATTGTGTTCATTCTTTATTATGTTGATTACAAATGTTCATTACGTGCTGTAAAATACATTAACATTATGTCAAAGTTGATAACCGTGTTTTCACGACTGGGAAGGAAGGGGGGGGGTCCTGATTAATTAGGACGAATTACAGACACATTATATGAGGGGGGGGGGGTCTGACTTCCTCTTATTTCCGACTTAACTTTATCGTAGAAAATGTTCATTGAATTTCAGCCCCACTTTTTGCTGAAGTATAAGGGTAATGTAGTATATTTGGAATTTTTTTTAGGACTGATCGAAGTTGCCCCCCCCTTTCATCCGAAATGGGATTTTCGAGTTTGGATTTTTTTTTTTTTTGGCTTTTTCTTGTACGTTGATTTTTTCTGGCTGACAAACCATCCCAAATTTTCAAAAACGATGCAACGTCACTGGAATTAGTCATTTTTCAACCATTCCAGGACCAGAATTCTGTTACAAAAATCTACCAGTCCCTCACTTAAATCAATTGACCATGCCTTAGTAAACATGGGCTCATATCAGTGGCGATCTTGGGTTTTTGAAAAAAAGTAGCTATAGGGGGACGATATGGTGTCTAAGTTGGGTTGAAAGCCCGGAAGCTCTCAGGCTTTAGATTTTTTTTTTTATAAAACGTTTCAACTTATTTCAGTTATACTTTATGTAAAACTAATGCAATTTCCTACAAAGTAAAATCAATTGATTAATTTCATGCATATTTTGGTCACTAAAGATGGGAGGGCGGGATCCCCCCTCTCCCCCACCGACCCACCAGTGCACGTATGAAATACTATGTGTTTACACTTAAAAAAAAAAAAAAAAAAAGAGGGTTAAGGACTGATAAAAAGCTTAGGACAGTGTTTTATAGTTAGATCAGAAGTTTTGGACTTTAATAATTAATTCAAAAGAATAAGAAAAATATTGCTGCATGACACATACTATTTGATTTGCGATAATTATGAGATTAAACGACCATTGAATTTCGACGTTAAAAAAAAAACAGTCGTCAATAAAGAATCCATGGGAACATGATCCTATTTCTAAATTTAACCTGATATTTAAGAAAGGATTAATTAAGTCTTGTGTATAATTTAATATTTGATATGTTTAATTTAAATTATTTGGATGTTTAACATATGTGCATAAATGTAATATTGAAAACACAAAACGAACTTTTAGGCATAACCTAAACCTTACGTCACACGATAAAGAGATGAAATATTCTTAGATATACTGACAAGAGGCTAAGCATTTTAGACACAATGTAAAGATACAATGGCATAACAATAATGATTTGTCAGAAAGTAAGGGAAAATTGACATCATGTAATAGATTCCCGTCGTCATGTAGCAAATTGATGACACAATATAGTAAAGAATTGGCCACATGTGACAATTTTTTTCACATTATACATGTATAATGAAATTCTGACATCGTGTTATAGCGACTTGATATTGAATTAAAGATATATTCACATCATGTAATGAACTCCTTAGACCAAATAGTGGAGAGTGCACATAATGTAATAATGAGTTGAAATTATATAAAAACATCTTTACACCACGTAAAATTGTTTTGAATTAATGTCATGTAGAGTTGATATAATGCGATGGAAGATCGACGCAATGCAATTGAAGTGCGAGTTAATGCCATAAAGACTTAACATAATGTAATGGAAAGTTGACATAACGCAATAGTAGTGTGTGTAAATGCCATAAAGACTTAACATAATGTAATGGAAAGTTGACACAATGCAATTGTAGTGTTCGGCTATAAGGCAGTGACGGCGTTCCATAGTTTTCCAATTTAAAAATGTCAAGGTATCATGAACGTCATTATTGTATCTTTAAACCTATCTCGTATTTGATAGACGGTTTTCAAGGGCACTAATGAGAAATATTTTGTGTGTTCTGTGGATATGTTTTGATTTCTTATGTTCCTTAGTTCTCCTGCGAAACGACAGAGCTTTTTTTTTTTTTAAAAAAGCAGGCTAAAAAAATAACATCATGTAGAAGTGAAATGTGTCATTTATTAAAGTAAAATAAAATGACAAAAGATGTAAAAATGCAGTTTACAAAATGGGGGGGGGGGCAGAAAAAAGGGACTCACATAGAGTATTACACAGCTTAGGCATAGAACTGCGCACAAAAAATGTGTTTGATGCATTGAACAAAGGAAGTGTCCAAAATCTGGGGGGGGGGGGCGTAACGAGCAGTTATGCATTTTGCATGTTTACTTCAAAATGAGGAAATTACCAGTATAGACAGTAACACTGATTGAAAAGATTCACAATGATAAAAAAAAAAGTACAGAAGAGTCTTGATTATAGATGATCTCAGCGATTTTAGGGAGTGTGATAGGTCATTGAATTATTAACATTATCAGAAGACAGGAAGACTGAAAGAAGAGAAGTTGGAAGGAAATCTCAAATTTTTTTTAATTGGAAAACGTTTAGTATGACGGCGAGTATCCATAACATGACGTTATTTAGATGCGGCGACTACTAAATTCGCACATTATACATGTAATTCTTTATTTAAAAAAAAAGTATTATTTATTTTGAATTAAAATTTTCAAGTCTGATTTGAAATAAATATAGCTTCCATCATTTATAATTATGTTGTTGTTCGTCGACAAGTAGCAATTTTATTGAAGTTGTGTGGATCAACCCTCGTAGTATGTTAGAGTTATTGTTCTTAGTACGCGTGCAAGTAAGGTATACTGGCGTGGAAGATACTGTCAATCCTGTTAAATTAATGCATATATATGTGAAAGCTGTTACATTAATAAATGGAATAAATGTCTGCTTTATTTTATTTGTTTAAAACAAATTACGGAAAAGCAGGTTCAATAAAAGGGGGGTGGGGGTGGGTTGGGTGGTAATAGTTGAAATCAACCCTTTATATTTTAGAAATTAAAAAAAAAGGGAAGGGGGGGGGGGGGTAAAAATAGAAAGACAGGGGGTAGACGTTATAATCTAAGCATGTAAATGCATTCTGAGGTTTTTTTTAAAATCTTTTTCGACATTCATTGTAACTGAGTCGCCCGAAGAACACATATAGTTTACACATTTATCTTTTTTTTTTATTCAAATAACATAAAACATCTACCAGTATTTATAAATGTTTATAATAGTTTATAATAAATGTAGTTGTTAGAAGAAAAAAAGATCAATACTGTATAGTTTATATATCGATCCTTTTCAACAAGACCAAAGAAATAATGTAAAATGTAAATTGATATATTTGTTTGTTTTTTTTTTTTCTAAGATCGATACACATAGATTAACCCAGAATAAACCATTCTCATGGGTTTACCAATTTGTTATAGATACTTCAGTCTGGAATCTGTTAAAATATCAAATATACAATGTAGGCTTAAATTGTTAAAGGGAGGGGTTGCCGACCAAAAAATTACATATTCTCAGCTCCCATCCTTTAATAAACTTCTAGATCCGTATATGGAGATCTAGGATCATTGTGATTTAATTTTTAATGAATATATTTTTCAAAATAAATAAACTGTACGTAAAATGTCTTCATAAAATCAATTTATGTTTATTATATTGTTAATAACTTTGACATGTTTGGATATTTAATGGTAGGATTTCATTTGTCAGTTTACCAGTTTACCAGTTTATTAACATCTCTTTGGTTGTTATTTAACAAAACAGAGATCAATACATATTATTATAACATATATACATACATGCGTGAGCATAACATATAACATATATACAAAGTGTGCTTATAATCAAGTATTTCCATATATGTTTACATTGATGTTAACCTGGAGGTTTGACTCTCTCGTTTAAAATTTTAATAAAAGAACAGAGTTTACTCAATAGTCCAACATTTTTTGAAGAAAACAATTCATTAAATTTGATAATATTTGGTCTTGTAAAATAATATTTCGGAATGTACAATTTCCTTTCATCTTTTAATTTTTCACAACATAAAATATAGTGGAATTCATCACCAAGATCATTTTTACATAAAAGACATATTCTATTAATTCTTTCAATACCTTCCCATCTTCCTGTTTCAATGGGTAATTTATGGTTTGCTGTTCTAAATCTAGCTAAAATTTGTTTCTTATAATTATTTAACCTGCTATCTACATAAAATTGACATCCAAAGTGTAAATTTGTAAATAGATTATATGTCACACCTTTTGAGGAATCTTTACAGGTTGAATTCCAATTTTGTTGAAACTGATCTAGTAATTTTTGTTTCAAACTTTTAATAAGCCAATTTCTATTAAATAATTGATTCTGGTTCCAAATATTACTATATCCACAATTGTCTAAAATTGATTTCAAATTCTTTAACCATTTAGATTCATGTCCATTATCAAATTTTGCACGAAGTAATTTATACATTAAAAAACAATATTTTGATTGTTTTCCATATAAAATTTTTGACCAGTATGCAATAATTCTTGTTTTGATATGTATACTTAAAGGTACTCTACCTAATTCACCATAGATCATAAAATTTGGAGTACTTGGTTTTAAATGAAAAAGCATTTTACAAAATTTTAAATGTACTCTTTCTATCATTTCAACATTACCATAACCCCACACTTCACAACCATACAATAAAATTGGAATTACAATCTTGTCGAACAAATACAATTGGTCATAAAGAGAAAGATGTAATTGGTTACCCTTTTTCAAAATACCATACATAGCTTTCGTTGCTCTTTCAGTAGCATATTGTTTTGTCTTAATAAATGAGCCTGTTGTTGAGAATATAATTCCTAGATATTTGAAATGTTTAACAATTTCAATTTCTTTGTTATTGTAATAAAAAACTTTATGCGGCATACGTCCCTTTGAAAAAATCATTATTTTTGTTTTTTCTATATTAACTTCTAGCTTCCATTTTTCACAATACAATAAAAAACTGTGCAACTGATTCTGTAAATCTTCGGGTGATTCCGATAGTAAAACTGTATCATCTGCATACAAAATAATCAGCATTTTTAACAAGACACCAAGTTCTTTTTCAATCTCATTTGATATTGTTGAGACACCAATATTGTTATGTGCAATTAAAAAAGATTCTACATCATTCAGGAATAAAGCAAATAAAAAGGGCGATAAGTTTTCCCCTTGTCGTACCCCTATTTTGCATGGAAAATATTCAGTAACCATATCATTAACAGCTATTCTGGATTTACTTTCAGAGTACATTTTCACTATAACTTCAAAACATTTTCCGGTAATATTATTTTGAATGAGTTTTTGCCATAGTCCTATTCTCCATACATTGTCAAAAGCAGCCTTAAAATCTATAAATGCACAATATAGTTTCTTTTTCAATAAAAAGGATAATTCGATTAGCGATTGTAAAGTAAAAATGTTATCTATTGTAGAATAATTTGATCTGAAACCCCCTTGATTTTCATTTAGTATATCATATTGCTCAGCATAATTATTTAATCGTTTAGCTAAGATGGATGTGAATAATTTACCCATGCAACTTAATAAAGTTATAGGTCTATAGTTTTCAGGGTCATTGTCTTTCCCCTTATTTTTATAAATAGGCTAATAAGTTTTTAGCTTCAATGAAATAAAACGTTCTTATCGCCTTTATTTTATTTCAACGTTAAAGAAAGTATATTTAACACATTGTACACATAACATATCGTACCCAGCCCAGTTACACTAAAGCAGTGAAACGGAAATTAAGTTTTAAGATTGACACTGATCCAATTTGCACCATGATACGTGAAAGTCCACGTAGTTTTTATATTTCATGTATTTTTATGTCAGAATGGTTTAATTAAACGCTCAGCTGCCCCCATAAACCCCTATTTGCGAAATGGCGGAGTTGACAGAGACAGCCGCCATCTTGGGCCTGCTTCAGATTTTCAAATATTAATATCTAGAGTTCAGATCAACCAATATTTTAAACAATTTATATAGTAAGCATCAATAGTAGTGTCTCTATTAATATTCCAAAAATAAATGAAAAATATTGAAAAACAAAGAAAGTTGAAAATTTGGACTTTTTGAATTGGCTTCCGGTAGCGACAGGAAGTACTCACAACTGAATGAAAAGTTTCAGTCCTGGAAAGTATTGATCATCATCTATAAACTCTCGAAAGTTTCACATTGATATCTTTTACCGTTTTTGAGTTTAATCGTGGACAAAATGTCGTTTTTAAAATCAGGAAAATGGTCCAAAACTTGGCACCAGAGAGGAATTTCCAAAAACTGTCTTGGAACTTTAAGAGTATCTTAACACATCTTTCCTGAAAATTTCATGTAATTCTATCCAGTAGTTTTCGAGAAATCGTGTCAGAAAAATAATAATAATAATAATAATTAATAAGAAACAGTACAATAACTATAAGGTCTTCCGTGAAGACGGAAGACCTTAATAATAATAATAAGAAACAGAGTAAAAACAATATGTTCCCAAACTCCGTTTGGGGAACATAATAATAATAATAAAAACAGAGTAAAAACAATATGTTCCCAAACTTCGTTTGGGGAACATAATAAGGCAGCAAAATTCAAATTCTCATTTCTCTACTAAGATTTTTACATCGGGCTCGGAGTTGGTTTTCTTCAGAAAGACAGGACTGGGTTCAAGGCGACTAGGGGTACCACACCGGTAATTGACCAATCAAAATGAACTTAGTCAATTGTAGGTCCATACATTAAGCCGATTTTCCTTTCTTTTGAGAGTTTTTTAATTTCCTTCCAGGCCAGTTTGACAACTCTGGTACCTGTGCCTAGGAAATTTTATCTACTCTATAAATAAATAAAGTTTTTTGACAGGAACTATTTCTCCAGGGCATAGGAGGCTACTTCCTGGGGTGCTTTTGTGATGTTTATAAAGACATGGAAAACACGTGGATTTGAGGGTAGCCCTGTTTGCATTTGCAAATTAATCAGAAAATGTCGTGTACGTACCCTGGTTTTTTGGTGTCAGCTAATGTGACAGGTATTGTTTAACACCCCCTTATCAATATTTTTTCATGAAGTCAAACACGTGAGGTTTTACTGGAAAGAAACGTGTATTGCTTTTTAATATACCGAAACTCGCTATTTCTGGGGATTGTGTAATTCTAAAGAAAATTCAGATAAATTTCAATGGTGAAATAAAAGAAGAATGCTTGGTATTAAAATATTAATTCATATCAGTAGAATTGAATGCTATTAACGACATCTGGAGAAATAGGCTTTAAAAGGTTTATATCATATCTTTGTTCGTCTGCACTTAAATTTCAAACACGACAGAATTTGTAATTTTTGCCGTAAAAATTCATAATTTCTATATACTTTAGAGACTTACCGTAAAACTTTCAGGAAACTTTCTATGAAGTCTTTTCTGCACCTTAAGTGAAATTTTATGTCGATCCCAGGTGTTGATCGAGTTTCAGAGAAATTTTCTACGTTGTTATTGATTTTTTTTTTTTAAGGAGAAAGGGGGGGGGTTGACTTTTTTATTCTAAGCATTTGTTAAAGTGAGTTTGTAAATACATCTACGAACTTGAGCTGGATTGTGACCTTTGGGTCAAGGGGTCAAAGGTCAAGGTCAAAGGTCAAGGTCATCAAAGCATTTCATAAAGAAATATAAAAGTAACGGCCATATCAAGTATACAAGTCATTTGATCATTGCACGCGCGCGCAGGTGCAATGCATGAAAGCTATATCATCGTGACTACACTTTAAATGTGTTTCTATTCTTAGAATTTTGAAACGTTTCATAAAAAAATTACGACTATATCAAGCAAATTGGTCATTTAACGCATTGCGCGCGCACACGTGCATGCAAGTCCTTGCATTCAAGTTTGATAGTAGCATAATGTAGGAATCCGTCATATCTATTCATATTCTAAATTTCATCCTGTTTTGTTGAGAATCAAAAAAGTTATAGGCATTTAAAGTTTAAGCCAATCAGATCGCAGCACACGTGCATGGGCGTGGTTTCTTGAAAACTTTTATATATCATAGTTTAGGACGTATTAAGGTATGATTATGTTTTAAAATTCAAAGTATTTTGTCAAAAAACAAGTAAGATATTGAGATTTTTGTTTCAGCTAATCAGAGCAAAGCGCACGTGCATGCGCGTGCATGCATGTGCATGATGACCGTAACTTCTTATAGGAGTCTATTGTGTCTGTCTATGTTCTAAATCTCATCGTGGTTGGTTGAAAAACAAGGGAGTTACAGCCATTTGAAGTTTAAGCCAATCAGATTGCAGCGCACGTGCATGCGCGTGCTTTCATGACAAATGTTATATATCATGTTGTAGGACATCTTAAAGTATGCTTATATTTTAAATTTCATACCATTTCGTCAAAAAACGGAAAAGATATTGAGATTTTTGTTTCAGCCAATCAGAGCGAAGCGCACGTAAATGCTCGTGAGTTCTTGCTAATTTGACAGTGTCACATTATCTACACTATTAATATATCCTTATATAATGAGTTTCAAAGCATTTCATCGGAAAATGTTAAAGTTATGGCTATATTAAATATATTAGTCATTTCACTCATTTCACGCGCCCGCACGTGCAGGCGTATGCGCGCAAAATGACCTTCGTTCCGCACACCTACACTACACACCTATTAACCCTAAAAAGGTTTTAGCTCAGTACCGGAGAAGAAATGGGTGAACAGTTTCTGAGAACACTCGCGGACAAAAAAATTATTTAAGTACCGGAGAAGAAATAAGAAGAAAAAAGAAGAATAATAATAATAATAAGAAACAGAGTAAAAACAATATGTTCCCAAACTTCGTTTGGGGAACATAACTAGGGCTAATTGTAACGGGAACCGTTACAGATGTTCCCCAAACGCTCCCCAACTCCCTTTTGGTGCCTTATTCCCTGTAAGCTTCATTAAATAAGACGAACTCTATGCCTTTTAGACTATAACAATGTTTTCCCAGAAGTATATTCAGTATATTCAAATTTATGCATTGCACGCATGCGCATTTGAATGCATGTGCATAATGACCATATCATCTTGTCTACACTATTTATATAGTAGAAATTACAGCGTTTTATCCAAAAGTATTAAAAAATACGTTTTAATCTAGTGTATTTGTAATTTTACTCATTTCATGTGCACGCACGTGCATGCATGTGCATGTCGACTGTATCTTCTTGTAGGAGTCTGTTATGTTTGTCTATGTTCTAAATCCCATCCTGTTTGGTTGAAAAACGAGGAAGTTATAGCCATTTTAAGTTTAAGCCAATCAGATTGCAGCGCACGTGTATGCGCATGTTTTCACGACAACTGTTATATATCATATTGTAGGACATCCTAATGCATGATTATGTTTAAAATTTTAAAGCATTTCGTCAAAAATTAAAAAAAAAGATATTGCGATTTTTGTTTCAGCGAATCACAGCAAAGCACACGTGCATGCACGTGCATGCATGTGCATGACGACCATACCTCCTTGTGGGAGTCCATTATGTTTGTCTATGTTCTAAATCCCATACTGTTTCGTTGAAAAACAAGGGAGTTATAGCCATTTAAAGTTTAAGCCAATCAGATTGCAGCGCACGTGCATGCGCGTGTTTACATGACAATTGTTATATATCATATTGTAGTACATCCTAAAGTATGCCTATATTTTAAATTTCATAGCATTTCGTCAAAAAACAGAAAAGATATTGAGATTTTTGTTGCAGCCAATCAGAGCGAAGCGCACGTGCATGCGCGTGAGTTCGTGCTATTTTGACAGTGTCACATTATCTACACTATTAATATATCCTTATTAAATGAGTTTTAAAATATTTCATCAGAAAATGTTAAAGTTATGGCTATATAAAGTATATCAGTCATTTCACTCATTTCACGCGCCCGCACGTGCATGCGTATGCGCGCAAAATAACCTTCGTGTTGCACACCTACACTACACACCTATTAACCCTAAAAAGGTTTTAGCTCAGTTTGGTGAACAGTTTCTGAGAACACTCGCGGACAAAAAAAGTACCGGAGAACAAAGAAGAAAAAAAGAATAATAATAATGAGATCTCGTTGCGAGCAACGAGTGGGTCTTCCGTCCAATTCTTGATGAGATGAGATAAGATTTTGATTGCGATTTTCATTCTAAAATAATGATTTACCACAATCTGTAAAAAGACATTGAACATTAAAGACTTTAAAAAAAAACGGCCTTTTACCCCTAACGGCCCTTTATTTTAGGAATCGGCCCTCTTTGTTCATATCATCTTAAAGATCTTAAGATTTTGAACATTTTGTGTTCAACAATTGTTCAGAAATTCTTTTTCGTTTTTGAGATATTAGAAAAAGAAATTTTTGGGGGCCAACCCTTCAACTCCTTAATGGGGACGTTTAGCAAAAAATGAAAGGTTGAATATTGTTTAGAACATTATTTTGAACAACTTTTGTTCAATATTGCTCATCAAAACATTTCTCCCTTTCGAGATATAAAGCATAAAAGATTTAGCATTCTGGCCCCTTGTGGCCCCTAATTATGTACCATACGACATGGAAATCATAATATATAGTTGTAGATGGTTGAGATGAACATCTTTGTTTCAGTAATGTATTACAAAGTATTAACCGATAAAGAGTTATCGATTGAAGACTTTTGGCCCCTCTTGGCCCCTAATTCGAGTTCCCAGCCCCTTTTCGGGATCTC
>NW_026927288.1:0-30222 GCF_032062105.1 Saccostrea cuccullata | reverse complement strand
TGTGGACTAGCCCAAGGAAATTGGACTCATTATAGACATTATATTGAACAATTTGTACACACTTATGACAAACAGATGTACATTCTTCATCCACATTAAGTGTAGTATGTATGTGTTGTTATTGTTATTTAATAAAAAATAAATGTTAAAAATGTGTGTATGTATGTGTGTGTGTGTGTGTGTGTTATTGTTTGATGAAAAAAATAATTTTAAAAATGTGTGTATTATGTGTGTGTGTTTTTTATTGTTTGAAAAAAAAAAATAAATTTAAAAATGTGTGTATGTAGGGCTGTGTAATTGTTGTTTTGATGAAAAAAAATGTTAAAAATGTGTGTTTTAATGTGAATTTTTTTTTTTTTAAAAAGGGGTTTTTTTCCCTTTTTTGATTATCATTATTATTATTTAAAAGTTTTAAAAAGTTACAAGAAAAACATTTATAATTTTTTAAAAAGTTAAAATTTTTTTTTTTTAAAGTGACCTGGTGTTTAACTTGAGAGAAACATACACACAATGTTTCTTGTTTTTTACCCACTGTATAAGAAGGTAATCTTTTTTTTTTTCCCACTGTAGAAGGCACTCTTTTTTTTTTTGAACCACCCAACGTTTCTAATTTAACCACTGTACAGAAGCAGTACCGAAACAATTGGGCAGCCCTTAAAAGGGTTTTTTTAAGGTCTTCCGTCTTCAGCGGAAGCCTTTTTATTTTGGTTTTTTTTCACTTTTATTATTTTTTTTTTTTTCTTACCGATTTTGTGCACGCGATTTCTCGAATACGGCTTGATGGATTTTCATGAAACTTTCAGGACTCATGTATCATCACTTGAACCTTATGTGTTTTTTTTTTTTTTCGATGATGTCAATTCCGGTTAGATATTGCCGATTTTTTGAATTTTAAAGGGTTGTGTTGTCCAGAGTTTTTCTGAAAAATGAGATGAGATAGAAACATGAAACTTTCGGCATGAGAGACCTATGTCTGTAGATGTGCCTTTTGTATTTGGCTTTTTCCGGAAACGCCGTACGTCCGGTAGCTATGGTCAAAAATGGTCTATCATGAATTTGAAAATTTTAAACTTTTTACCTGTAAATATTTTATCAAAACATTAAAAAAAATCTGTTTAAAAATGTGACGATTTTGAACGGATATCAACGATAAGGGGCAGGCCCCTATAATTAAGGGCCTGAGGGGGCCAAAGTTTTTTCCTTATATCTCAAAACGTATTGAAAATTTGTAATACGTCAAAGAAGCAAAGTTGTTTAAAATGTCAACTTAAATTGGGGGCATAAAAAAACGCTGGGGTGTACTTCTGGGAAACCGGAAATAGTCGGAAAATGCGTTTTTTGCCGTTCTTGAAAGTTTTTTGGGAACATATGACTCTGGGAGCATAAAAATTAATTTTCCGTCCGTCGTCGTCACTTCCGGTCAAACCGGAAATCCAAAAATTGATTTTTTTGGCATTGATAACATAGCCTTAGAGGATTCAAACCATTTTGGTGCGTTATTTCACTTTTTTTTAAAAATGAAAGCTATTCCGGGAAACAGGACGGAAGACCTACTGTTCTTTTCAACGAATTGGCTCTAGTTTTTTGTTATTTTTGGTTTTGTAATTTTTTTTTGTTTTTTTTTTTAAATTTTGTTTTCAAGGTTGCATAGGTGGGTCCCTAGGAGTTTAACAGTTGCTCCACCATGCTTCCAAAGTTGTCATCCGAATCCCGGGACCCTCCAAACTCGGGTCTTCGCCCCAGGGGATGATTGAAGATTAACTCATCATTTCTAGGGATTGGGGGCACGAAAGCCTCTCTTCCAGGATCCGGGCCGCACATAAGGTACAGGCTGGGCGCTGCAGGCAGAGCCCGCACACAAAGTTGTTAGGCTCACCTTCAGTTAAGCATAAACTGCATAAAATCGTTTGGATGGGACGGGAAGCCCCACTGGGGATTCGGACCTTCGTTCATGGCTCTGGCTGAGGGGGTTGGAGCAGCAGCAGACGGTGTGGACGACGGGGGTGGTGGGGGCGGCGATCTGGTGGGTGGTCGTGAGTCGTGGTGAACTCCTACTCCTTCTGTAGGGGTGAGCCCTCCTCTGTCGAAAATCAATCTGCATACTGCCCATGTTGAGATCCAACATAACTTCCGTAGTATCTGTTCGCCTGATCAATCTGTGACTCTCCACAAGGATGCCTGGAACATTTATCAATTGCTGGAAAAAAATTTGCCATGTCTTTCTCTTCTTACTTCTTTCTTCACTGCTGAAATCAACCACGAAGGAATGATGCTGAATACACCGGAGGGTCTGTACTTATAACCAATTGCAGACGATGACCAATATCGCGGCAAACATCGATTATCCATCATGTGATCTGAAAATCCTGACCTGTGATAGGCTATCACAAAAAAGTCGCTTTTGCAAAAAGCAAACGACAGTTTAATATAGCGGCAACATCGATAATCGATTCATGTGATTAAAAATCTTGACATGTGATAGGCTAACACAAAAAAATTGCTTTTGAAATTAGCGCCACCTAACGTGTAAAACAAGAAATCATGTAAATAATTGATAAACTTATGGATATTCAACATCTTTCAATTCTCCGTACACAATACAATATAAAATAAGATAACAGTTAAAACATCGAATACTATATATATTAAACAACTTTCAATCATTAATTTCAATCATACACAATGTTTTATCCAATTATAGACCACATCAAATCATCAACATTCGATGGTAAATTTATCGACTACATTAACAGTGACAAAGGGAAATTCAGGGAACCCGATCCCGAGTGTATATGACGTCATTCAATAACATAACACTGATGTAGTATTACATGATTTTTTATTTTATTTCTTAAAAACTAACAAAACAAAGCTTCTAACTAGAATTCTCCGACGAAATCGTATTCGATCCGCTACTAGGGTCATCCTGGGACTTCTCTCTTCAGGGGGGTAATTCGTAGATTTGATTGAGGCTGGTATTAAAAGTCAAGGATTTCCTAGCCTCTGTGAATTTTCAGGTATTTCATTCCGTATTGAATACATACTTTCTCCATCGCATCTATGTCCTGCCACAGTAAAATCACTTTGGCCGCTTGGGGATCGGTCAGGAAACTGTAAGGCTTTCCGAAATAACGGGTCAGGTTCAGTCCGTACCATTTCTGGGGCAGGAGTGGCTTCATATGTCGACATAGAACATGTATGGTAGCTAGTCTCCATGGTCGTCGCATGATGTGATAAGGTTAGACATTGTAACCATCAAATCCTGAGGGGTTTCCATGATAGTGGTCGCTTCCTGAAATACTTGTTCTGCCTCCGGGAAAGAGATTCTTGGTGGTTTTGTGCCCATCGTACTAAACAATCATACCCATTTAAAATCAGAGAGTGAGTGTGTATCAGGGATGACATGATAGTCGATTGTGAAGAAAGGATCAGACTTTTCTTCTCATTTATACCCTCCGTATAAAACTTAGGTTAAAGGTTTTTTTTTGTTTTTTAGGTCCCCCTTACAGGTGATGCAACAGGTATAAAAAAAAGATGATGCAACAGGTATAAAAAGATGATGCAACAGGTATAAAAGCCCAGGTATTTTTGCACACGGCACACAGCAGGTATATAAAGGGAGCTGGGATTTGAGGATCAGTCTTGCTTGACATTTCGAACTTGACAGACGTGAAAAAAATATTATGACAGAAGCAATGATGAATACCCCAGACAACCCCAGCTATGTGACACCTGAAGAATATGTAGGAGCCCCCTATAGTTTTCAAGAATATGCGAATAAAGAAGATATGGGAACTTGAATACAACTCTCGATGGAATTGTCAACATGCTGTCTGGTATTGACAACAAGATGAATGATATGAACAACAAGGTGAGTGATGTTGAAAATCAGCTGAATCATCTGAAAATTTACATCACCAAAATGAAAGGAGGAAGCACTTACCAGAAAAAGAAGGACAAAGGGGAATCGGGAGAGACTAAGAAAACCAGACAGACGGATCCATGCTACATCTGCAAAGAGTTAGGGCATTGGGCCCCAGATTGTCACCGAAAAAAAACAGGATTCGTGCTACAAGTGCGGGAAATCTGGTCATTGGGCTAATCAGTGTCAAGAGGATGAGGAGGATCAACAATTGGTCTAAGAAATACAAAAACTGGAGAAAAAGCCTCAGGAACCCAAGAGGAAACTACCCCTGATGACCGAAAAGGCCCAAAAGAAGAAAAAGTAAATGGTTGTATTTTTTTTCACTTGAATAAAATTACCTTGTTCTCATCTGTCTTGTGTGTTATTTGTTATTGTTTTTGAGGAAATCCAGTTTGAACTGGCTGGCTGGCTAGACCGTCTAGACTGTGAATGAAAGCGTGAGGTCATAATCTTGAGTCGTTGCCAAAATCGTAGTAGCAGCGTACCAATGTAAACATAGTGTAAACACACCCCCGTATTTAGGGCCGACTAAATGTAATGAATTGAACCACTTACCCCCCTACAGACCCCACTAATCTGCACTCCCTTGACCCAGCTATCCCCCAGGGGCTGCACTCCCTTGACCCGCCTATCCCCCACAGGGGCTGCACTCCCTTGACCCGCCTATCCCCCTCAGCCCGAACAAAAGTGCACTCAGTTGACCTGCCCGGCCAGACGCCTTATACTACTGGCATCGTGACCCCTGGCCTGCGACAACAAATCATCAAACCTGTGGTGTAATTTGTTTTGAATATCTATCAATTTATCCCCCCGCCACTGGTCGTTAAATTTCACCTTGAACGTCGTGTCGTGGGCCAAGTTTTTCTTAAATGTTCGAGATCTCTCTTCCAGATGTAATAAGGTTTCTCCAAAGGGTCCTCGGAATCAGAACCCTCTCCACCCCCTGACTGGGCACTCGTTGATGACTGGTCCTCATCGATGGAAAGCCTCGGTTTTTTGGCAGGAGATTCAATGGCAGGGAGAACCTCTTGCCATAAGTCGTCGATGTGTGTTTCCCACTCAAGTTCCTTTTCATGCTAGAGTTCTCTTAATCGGTTCTCGATTTCAGCGTCGCCAACAAGACCATTGGCTATTGCAAACAACTGTATGGTGTCTGGGTCTGTCAACGAGTCCAGGATTTCTTTGAGGAGACTGTTGCTTGCCATTTCTTAAAGAATAAAAAAATTCTTACACTAGACCAGTGCCAGTTAAAAAATACACTATATCAGTGTCAGTTAAAAAATTCTAACAGTATTACACAACTGTTTCATAGTTTACTTGAGAACAATTTGCAATTAAATGGTAAAATAACAGGAATGAATCCATCATCATATAACAAGAAAGCTGTGAAATAAATGTACTTTAATCCAGTAAAATCATACAATAAACACACACCATAATCAGGAAATATAAATGAAATAAAAAAAAAAAACAAAAACAAGGACAAAACTCAATATCAGTTACAATACTGAAGGCCTACCTGACCTGTTAAATCAAAAATCTAATCCTAAACAGGAATATCAAAACCTGTAAAATAAAATCACAGTCCATCTCTTGATTCAGAAAAATCACAGCCCATTTCTTGATTACAAAATCACCATCACAACTCTTGATTATAAAAACCTGTGTATGGAATATATAAATGTTCATACGTATTTTAACATGTCAAAACATCAACTAGGGAAAAAAAGTGATTTAAATAAAAATACATACACCTTGTATAATTGAATCAAAACACCCATTATTGATTTCACCACAGATTGTTGTGAACATTACCCATGTTCCCAATATACAAAAGTATGAATTGACATGTCCTTACATACCTTATATTTTTTTTTTAATTAGTTTTTAATAATAATGAAATGTACCATACATGGTTTAACACAAGTCTTGGAGTAATCCAATAGCAAAATGTTCTTGACAGTTAGTTAATAATCATTAACAAACTATTTATCTCTGTCCAAGTAAGCATTAAAAAATTGGACATTTATGTTTGTCCTTGAAAACTTGTTTCATAAGATAGTTTTTTTTTTAGCGTTTAGTTTTTTGAGGGTTTGGCTCCTCGTATGGGAGGAAACTGGAGAGTGTTAGTGTCAGGATTCTGTTGTTGTTGTTGTAGCTGGGGTTGCTGCAGTTGTTGTGGTTGGGGTTGCTGCAGTTGTTGTGGCTGGGGTTGCTGCAGTTGTGGTGGCTGGGGTTGCGCTTATCGTGGCTGGGGTTCTTGTCGTGACTGTGGAGGAAATGGTGTAATTGGGGTGGAAGTGGTGTATAATGAGGATGAAGTATTGGATAGTAGATGCATTTCATTTTGGTCGCTGATGTTCAACTCAGGACAACAGCGATTCAATAACTTGAACATCTTCCTTAAAGATGTAGATTAATACAGCACTTGTTACTGCAGTAGCCCAAATTAAGAATCCTATTTTTAAAAAATGAATAAATAAATAAATAAATAATCAAACCATGCTGATATCTAACATTAAACATCAAATACAGTTACATCCTCATCGTCATCAAATTCAGAATTTTTGTAAATAGGTTTAAGTTTATATGGCTTTACATGTTTTAGTTTTGAATTGTTATTCCTATTTCTATTGCAAGCATTAAAATATTTCCTATTAAATAATAATATTAATGTTAAACAACTAACAGTTAAAATTAAATAATTAATCATGTTAATACCAGTTGCTATGTCGCTAAGAACATCTGTTGGTGGCTTGCGTGTTCCCAAAGTTGAAGCTGGTGTCACTTTTGAAGTTCCCTTCATTACATGGGCAGACCTCATATTTTCCATCCTAAAAATAGTATGTGTAGATAACGTAGACCCCTCCAATTTGGTATTAGGGTTAGAGATCATGGTAATGTCTTCCACGTCAGTTACTGGTTTGGTTACCATCGCAGGTTTCCCCATCTTGGATAAATTGTCAGTGGACATGGGCAGGGTAACGTCTTTCACTTCAGTTACTGGTTTGGTTGCCATTGCAGGTTTCCCCATTTTAGATAAGTTGTCAGTGGACATGGGCAGGGTAACGTCTTTCACTTTAGTTACTGGTTTGGTTGCCATCGCAGGTTTCCCCATCTTGGATAAGTTGTCAGTGGACATGGGTATGGTAGTGCTCACTTGAGACATGTGATCTGTTGGTCATGTTAACGTCTTTCACTTCAGTTACTGGTTTGGTTGCCATCGCAGGTTTACCCATCTTAGATAAGTTGTCAGTGGACATGGGCAGGGTAACGTCTTTCAGGGGACAAGAGACCGATCAAGTTATTGACCGATGAAGTCGAGATATTCCCCTTCCGGAAAGACAATTAAGTATTTTTTCTCCGTCCTTGCAGACGGAGAAATTAAAACATTGTCAACTTTCAAGGAAAACATGGCAAGGAAACTGAAGATGAGTGCACAATTTAAAATTCTCAAGGCTGCATATTGGGAAATTTACGGATATGACTTTAAAAGTAACTCCATAGTATGTACTTTATTTATACCTTGTTGGACAATATCTATACATATCTTAAGTAATAAACAAAAACAAACACAAACAGCTGATATGAATTATAAATTGGCTTTATCACTATATAATTCAATTATAATAGATCATGGAAACCTCCTTTCAACTGAAGGAGGAAGAGAAGAAGAAGGAGAAGGAATTCTACAGCCCCCCAGAGAAATCCTTTAGTGCTGCCTTTAGCCTTGCTAACAATATTCGTTTTACAATGGGGCCTGTGGAGGTTTTAAAGGTATATACTTCCCCCCCCCCCCCCCTTAATAAAATCTGCAAAATTTAGATTTTTTTTCCAAGTGATTAAAATATTATTCAACAAGAGGCCCATGGGCCACATCGCTCACCTGAGCACTGTGGCTAGGAAAAAGTAGAAAATCATTTATTATTGAAAAGTTTAGGATTTCCTTTTCTTGAGAAGATAATCTTTAAAGAATTTTCTATACATATTTAAGTACAAATTTTGGTCAACCATTTTGGCCCCTCCCTACCCCTAGGGGTAATGATTTGCACAAACTTAAAATCTACAATACTGTGCTTTCATCAATATTCGTTGAACATCAATTTTCATGGAGTTCGTTAAGGAGCAGATCCAAGATTTCAAATACTCATTGAAACACGAAATATGACATTCATTTGTATTGGCAATGTATTTGTCAACGAAATAATGTATCCTCGAAAACGTCTGTTTTACAAAATCCACGAAAATTGATGCTAACGAAAATTGATGAAACCACAGTACCTGAGGATGTTTCCTTATAAATATCCCCTACCCCTGGGGGTCATGATTTAAACAAACTTGAATTTACACGTCCTGGGTATGCTTCTATATAAACATAACCAATTATGACTTAGTCATTCTAGAGAAGATTTTTCCTATATATTTCTATGTAAAACTTTGGTCGGCCATTTTAGCCCCACCCCCGGGGATCATGATTTGAACAAACTTGACTCTACACTACTGGAATGCTTCCATATAAATATGATCAATCATAGCTTTATTATTGTAGAGAAGAAAATTTTTTTTAAAAATTCCTATATACCGGTATTTCTATGTAAAAATTTGATCGGCCAGTGATCCCACCCTACCCCCTGGGGTCATGATTTGAATAAACTTCAATCTACATTACCTAAGGATGCTTCCCTATAAGTTTAATCTTTCCTGGCACAGTGGTTCTTGAGAAGAAAAATTTTTAAAGAATTCTCCTGTATATAACTATATTGTTATGTAAAACTTGAATCAGCCAGTGTGGCCTCACCCTACACCCAGGGGTCATGATTTGAACAAATTTGAATCTACACTACCCCAGGATGCTTCCCTATAAGTTTCATCTTTCCTGGCACAGTGGTTCTTGAGAAGAAGATTTTTAAAACATACCATCAAATTTTCACTATTTCTGAATTATATCCCCCTGGAATAAGTACGTGGCCCTTCATTTGAACAAACTTGAATCCCCTTCATGGCTTTGAAGTACTTGAGAAGACGATTTTAAAATATTTCCTTATCTAGTACTACTTAGAACTTTCTGTCCATCCTGTCCCCCCAATAGTTACTCTCTGGGGTCATGATTTGAACAAACTTGAATCTACACTACCTGAAGATGATTTCACATAAGTTTCATTTTTCCTTGCCTAGTGGTTCCTAAGAGAAAGATTCTTAAAGATTTTCATTATATACTCTTATGTTAAACTTTGATCAGAAACTTAAAACTACATTACTTAAAGATACATCCACATTAGTTTAATTTTTCCTGGCCCAGTGGACATAAAAAAATTTAAAAATTTTCCCTATATACTCCTATGTAAAACTTTCATCTGCCATTGTGGTCCGATCCTACCCCCCCCCCCCCCCCAGGGGGTCATGATTTGAACAAACTTTAATTTACACTACCTGAGGATGCTTCCACATGAACTTTATCTTTTCTACCCCAGTGGTTCTTGAGAAGATTTTTGAAAAATGCCATTAATTTTTCATAAATTCATATTATTTCCCCTTGAAAAAAGAGCTTGGCCCTTCATTTGAAAAACTTGAATCCCCTTCACTTAAGAATACTTCATGATAACTTTGGTTGAAATTGGCCCAGTGCTTCTTGAGAAAATAAAAATGTGAAAAGTTTACGATGACAACGACAACAAGGACAACAGAAAACAGACAAAATTTGATTAGAAAAGCTCACTTGAGCCTTCGGCTCAGGTGAGCTAAAAAGTCTTGCCAATAATTAAAGAGGGCCTCCTCCAATTTAACATCCTTGATACCCACCTGTAATATACATCTTTTTATTTATTTCAGATTGGAGAGATTTCAACGACTTCGCTTAACATCAGATGAGAAGTCCAACTGGGATTTGCTGGCCGCACAGCACTGTTAACCCTTTGGGGTGCAGTTGCAGAGCAACCACTTATAGCAGTTGGGCAGACTTACAAAGTCATGTGCATTAGAGCCACTAATGACTTTAACTGTCAAAGAAGTTATAATTCGACAATGTCGACAAAATTTGAGGTAATTCAAAATCAGACCTGCTTACCCTTTTCATTGGAAGGGTGTAATTTCGGTAAATTGTTGGTGTAATTTCAGAGGTAAAAGCGTAATCAATCACGTTTTACTACAATACTATATTTTCAAAAACAAATGAAATTGTACATTACTTAAAAAAGTTAGCATAAACTTTTCTTTTTCGAATCATCTATTGGCAAAAAAGTGTTGTAATATAATAGTTTTCTATATTAAACACAAATCAACCGCATAGTGATACCCTTATTGAAGTATTTGGTCAATTTGAATCAAATCAATTAATTGAAGGCTTGCGTTTGCATGTTTACACGCATCGTACATAATAACATTGTATTTTATATTTAAAACACTCACATATTTCTATCTTGTTTTAAGCAATTTTAAATAAACTAAATTGAGCATAGAAATGGCTGTACTTATTGCAATATGATTTGATAGTTAACGTAAGTAGTGCCTTCTATTGCTCTTCCGAATCTTCACCATACCAGTTTACATATAACTACTAGGTATACATGTATTACGTATGTTTTCGAACTGGTCCTCTATTAACTGCTTTTACTTGAACTTTTTATTTGATTTTAGCAGGTCGTACATTTGACTTTAAATTTAGACGATCATAATGGATTTTAAACCTAAATATCAAAATCGTTAAATTAATACAAGTGGCGTAATAGCGTAATTTTGTTGTAAAAAGCGGAAGAATTACGCCAAAAGCGGAAGGGTAGGCAGGTCTGCAAAATGATAATTTAAGAACATGTGTCACAGTGATTTTAATATCTGTACTTCATGCTTTAACTTTCTTAATTTTATGAAAAATATAGAGTAAATACTACATCTCCACAATGTATGATTCTACAACGTAAACTACAAATATCTTGAGGAAGAAATATTACATGTAAAATAATTTCATATTCATATGTACATTGTTGTTTATATAATTGCAGCCTGTAAGTGTAGAGGAAGAGGATGTGGAGGCATTATTGCATTTTGAAGGAGTTGTAAACTCTGTTTCTTTCGAAAGGTATTACTGATTAATATGATTCAACATTTTAAATGAAGATAGAGATGCATTGTCATTTTTGAATGTCTGTCTTTGGTTTTCTCTGACTTTTTGTGTGTATCAAACTTTAACCTTATGCATCATTTTTAGCCGGGCTTATTGCTCAGAGAGCAATTGCCGGCTTATGTGATCCTGTTCAAGGCAGGATGTTGACCCCATAGTCGCCATTTTAAAGTTACATGCAAAAATATAGTTCTTACTCTCAACCGCTTTTGAGATAATACAAACGCTAAATAAAGCAACAAAAATAAAACGAAGTTTTATCTATATAAAATAATCATTAGTAGTAATGACTTTGAAAATTTCATAAGTCAAAGAACATAGTTCATTAGCGTAAGGATTTTTGATAATCAGTGTTATCGTAGTTCTCTACACATACGAGGTAAAGCAGGAGAGGGAACCAGACTGGCCTGTTTGTTTACATTCAGCTGCGGTACCAGATTAATTTTGATTCTGACAAAATGGGACCGTGGTATTAGGATTGAAAAACTCACTGTCAGTGTCTTATCATTTATATTGATAGTTTTAAAATATTTTTTTCATCAGAATATAAACGTGATTCATGTAAGAAATCCATTCTACTCTGTAAATGAGCCCGGCTCTCTGTACTTCTGAGTACTTTGATTTTTTCAAGTTAATAACATTCAAAGTATACAATCTGATAGTTTACCTTTCAATAGGCCAGAATTTATCAAGATTTATTACCTGTCTGCAATACTGGAGGTCCAAATGCTCATATTCCTTCATTGTTCAACCAATTTTAAATTTTTATTGAAGAAGGAATCATTATTTTTCTGAAATATATAAATTTTTCGAAGCCTCCATTATTTAAAAAATTTGAAAAGATTTTAAACCAAGCATTTCTGTGTTTAATCCCCTTAAACTTGGCAAAACAAAGCCTGAAAGAGGGAAAATCTCATACTAAATTCTCCTCCTATAGATAGTTTTTGATTGACCTTAATTTAATAAGAGTTACTTACCGTTGGCCGCCATACTGGAGGTCTAAATTCTCGTTTTCAACCAATTTTAAATTTTGATATTTGCGATTTTTAATTAGGAATCATTATTTTTATGAAGTATATAAATTTATTGAAGCCTTCTTCATTTAAAAATATTGAAAAAGATTTTCCATCACATATTTCTGCTATAATATATTCTTAAATTTGGTAAGACAAAGAAGTTAACTTATCGAGTTAACCTCCAATTTGGCAGCCAACGGGAGGTAACTTTTGTTAATATGACGCGCATCGGGAACTATCTCTAGCATGCATGATAACAAAATAATATAGAACAACTGCCTCTTTATCAATGGGACTATCTTATAAAATATTTTAAGTACCTTTTTGAAGCGTCCAAAGGAAAGAAAATGTCCGTTCCGGATGTTGAATGAATCAGAATTAGTGAGATCCCGATCCCGATGCGAAAACTTCGTAATGCTTCTAAAAAGGATATTCCCTTATTACGCTATATAAAATGCCATGTACACGTAACAATAAGGGGGATAAATAGCGGATAGTGTTTATTTTTTGTCAATGGCATTGTTATTCTTATTATAGGGACAAATCATATTCTATCATGCCATATATGATTAGGGGACGACCATTTGATCCTGAGGGGGGGGGGGGGGGGCTCGCAAATTTTTTTGAGACGGATTATTTATTTTCATGCCTGTCGAGGACAGATTATTTATTTTCAAGATTATCAAGGACAGATTATTTATTTTCTTCTATGTCTTACCGTACCTTGATCAATTTGATTCTAAAAGACTAATCATTTATATACCATATTCGGATACAGGATTTGGGGAGGGGACAGGTATAACTTTGTTTAGGCAAGAGGTCTGGGGCAGCCGTTAGGGCCCCAGTGGGTCTCTAGTGAAGCCCTGGTGGAGGCCAAGGGAGTACAACCCCCACCCCCACAGCTCTTGGGGTTTCGTGTATTTTAAGAGTAAAACCAGGCACTATTATAGTGGTATTGGTTATTATGAACCAAAGTATGACAATTGATACTGGTTATACCGTACTTTGAATGAAGTAAGTTCAGGGAGCAAAGCCACCTGAAGCTCTTAAGTTTTTCAATATGTATGAGTACAACTTTTGTGGGAATTGCTTAGATGTGTACTAAAGTATGACATTATTAAGTCATATCATACCTTGAATGAAAAGAGCCCGGCCCCTGAAGCTCTCTGGGTTTTTGTGTATTTCAAGAGTAAAACTAGGCACAAAAATATTGGTATTGTCCCAAAGTATGGCATTATTATTATTATTCGTATCATACTTTGAAATTTTAAGAGAGGGCCTGGGGTCGTACACATGTACGGCCCCCTTAAATCTGCCAGTGTATATTTTGTATTAATTTATCTGAAAAGTATTCGACAAGAAAATTTATCTTTTGTGGTGTATAGGAATTGTTTGTATTTAAAGTTTTTCATCACACCTACTAAGTGCACATTGTCATGTTGATAAACTGACTTAAGTTTCCAGTCTTGTAATCTGATTCTAAATACAATTTGGTTCTAAATGGCGAGCAAAGCGAGCCAAAAAAAATTTTGAATTGAAGACTTTTGAGATTAAATTACACGTAAATAAAAAAGGTATTTTTACAATATTTAATTATCAGAAGTCAAGGTCAGATTATTTATTTTCAACATATTCAGGGACAGATTATTTATTTCCAAAATCTGCCAGCCCCCCCCCCCCTCCCCCTCAGAATCAAATGGTCGTCGCCTAAGCGATTTTAGAGTGTGTTGTGATAAAAATCAATGTTGCAAATTGAAAAGTCAAGTTTGATGTCATTTTCATTGCCCCAATATTCAAGGGGCATAACAATATGTACTGTGTAAAGTCTCAATGCTAGTAGGTTTCCAATGTACGGATATCTCATTTCAGTCACTTGCGAACAATTTATGCATTTTTATGCAGATTTTTTCATCCAGCAATTGTAGCAGCAGTTTTTACAGCAAATTCTGAATCGCATGAGGTGATGAAGGGGGGGGGGGGTCTGACGGTCCTGCCTGGTTGTGGTTACCTGCGGATGGCCAAATAGTGGTCTTCAGACGTTAGTTTAAAGGTTGCAAATCCCATTGATTTTTTTCAAATACAGTTGCAACTTCCTGTTGCCTAGCTCCATTTAGTATCATCGTTAGCCTGGTTGTATTCATCTTTGTTTGGGCGTGGCATTGCAGTATCAACACTGCAATCAAATCTTAAATATGGGTTTAATAGAAGTGTTAAAAGTTTCTCTAAATCCAAAATATCAATGAAAATAGACAAATGATTTAGAAGAAATCATGAAAATCACTACTTTCATAAATATGTTTTATCAAGGGAGATAATTCAACACTTGGGTTTTAAAACCCCATGTTGTCCTTTAAAAAGGTCACAGGTATCCAATGATATAAAAAATAGTTGTTTAATGTACATTTTAAAAATTTCTTTGACGAGTAAAACAATATGCGTTTCTTTTTGTTGAGTATATTTTCACTATATAATCAATAGAGCCCCGCCCTATCACTAGAATCCCTGACCCTAGGGCCATAAAATTCACAATTTTGGAAAAGGTTTTCTTGCTCATTATAACAATGTAATTAGTTTTTTTAATACCTAGGAGCAGAGAAGAAGATTTTCAAAGAATTCATGTAATTTCACTATATAATAGAGCCCCACCCTAACACCAGAACCCCTGACCCTGGGGCCATAAAATTCACAATTTTGGTAGAGGCACTCTTGCTCATCATAATGATACCCAGTAGCAGAGAAGAAGATTTTCAAAGAAATAATGCATTTTCACTATATACTTATTTAGCCCCCCACCCTAGCACTAGAACCCATGACCCCAGGGCCATGAATTTCACAATTTTGGTAGAAGACTCAATGCTGATTACAATCATGCAAACAGTTTGACTGCTTGATGTCCAGGAGTAAAGAAGAAGAATTTGAAAGATTGCACTAATTTTAGTGGTTTTTGCCCCACCCCCCGGGCCCCAGGGGGGCAGGGACCATGAAATTCATAATTTTTGTTCCACTTTATCCATAGATGCTATATGCCAAATTAGGTTGAAATTGGTTCAGTGGTTCAAGAGAAGAAGCTGAAAAATGTTCAAATGTTAACGCATTAATGCAACGTATAAAAATATTATTATTATTAAAATAAATATAACAAAAAATAATGCTACAATAATTTTTCTTGTTAGATCAGGAAATGTACTGCAAATCTTGAGCGCATATTGCATCCTTTGTCTTCACTTTGTGCCCGATCCTTTACTGGAAAATGACACAAACCTAGATTTATAGTACCAATACAGAAGTGGCAAGACCTAGTGCACAAAAGAACCAGAATTAAATCTGATAGGGACAAACAGTTAAAAAAACATTCTAGTCCGCAGGTATCTGTCCAACTTATATTCATACACAAGGCAAATTTCAAATAAAAAATAGCTTTATTTTCATTTTAATATAAATAAATTAATTAGAATTACATTGCAAACTTCCTTTATATTGCTGTAGATTTTTGTGCCGTTTGATAATTCATTTACCTGATGTACGAGCATTGATAACATTTCGAGAATGTTGGAAGCGACGAGTTGTTTACATTCAGCCAAATTATCATGTGCTGATTTAAGGTCTATTAATCTCTGCCAAAAAAAATTAATTGACAAAATTAATCAAATGACAAATCTACATGCACAGTATTGAGTAATAAAAAAAATTAAAACACGCACTCAGCACATTAGTACTTGGTCTGGTTTCCCAGTCATCAATTTTGGACTGGCTTTGTGGAATTCCTTCCCAGAAACTAAAGAGTGGAGTTAGATACATGTAGTGTGCTGGATCATCCAATGGGTACACAGCTCTCAAAAGGACGAAAAATGCCTCGTAAATATTCACCCTCTCCGCCTGTCTCCATATTATTTCTGCCAAATGCACTTCAAATTGTGACACTTGTGTACCAACCATTCTCCTGAAGTGATTTTTCCCATGCTTCCACATGCCCCTTCTATTGGTATGTACAACTTCCAAGTTCAATCTCTTCTGTTCTGGCGTTGACGTATGTTTTTGTTAAACATATAAAATATTTGTAAAAAAAAACCTTTGAAATGGTCGTCTCCGGCGTCGATTAAATAACAGTAGGCAGACCAACCATCACTGTTTGTAGTGGACCATTTTTCTACGTGGCGTTCGATGATAGGAACGAGGGTATCTTCCTATATGTCCGACACGGGTTAAACATCAAAGTATTCAGTCAAGTCAATGACGGAAAACCGTTAGATCTCAAAGTTACAAGTTTTGGATGGAAAATCCGTCCTAAAGAAAAGGATTATTTTCTATGCTTTAAAATGAAATGGATGGAATTCCATCTGAATTTAATAAAACATCTCTGATAATTCCAATTCCATCCATATTTCATCAAATTTAAACAAGAGCAAACATATTAAACGGCTCAAAAAATATTTTCACTAATGATTGTAATCTGGTCAAATTATGGAAGTTACATTTCGAAGACGCCAAAGATGGTGAGTCCAAAGATTGAGAAGAGAAAGGGGATGGGACAACCTATCGGACAAAGAACTTTATTAAGTAATAACCAATATTTGCCCCCCAAATCAAACTTTGATGGAGATATATTTAATTAAGTTCTTAAAAAGGGGAGTATATGCTGACTTCACTAGTACTAGTTTGTGACGTCATTAAAACAAAAATTGTGAATACACTGCTTTGAAATTATAATAGTTTCTGTTAATTTATATTTCTCATACAATTTATTGAATTCAGCACATTTCAGGAAGTCTTCAAAATTTGACTTTTGTGGGGGCAAATATATGCAATATACCGCATATAGTTCTTTATCTTCTTCTTCTCAACAATTAATGGGTAAGTAATTTATACCATGTTCACATAATTAACTTATCAACTCAAACACTCCTTTACAAAAGTTCAATAAAGATTTCTGTTACACCGAAACTTTCTGTTTTTAAATTAAAACGCCTGAAGTTTCCGAACTGATTCGGTTTCCTCTGCTGGTGATATCCCTTCCGAATTTTCTTTATTTTCTCTAAGGAAAATCATTGACTTTAAATTTGGAACAGTTTCGTTGGAAATAGCAACTACTCAGTAAATCCTCTCCGCTTTTAGGTGTCATCTTGGTAAGCTCAAGATAATGTTGCTCCTTGAGAGGGGGGGGGGAAGCATTTGAGAACATCCTGGTAGAAAACCAATACCTGTGTCAGGGGTTCCTTTTTACGGCGATCACTGTCTGTTTGAATATGGCTTTGTTGATCTTTTATAGAATTGATTCTTCTCTAGTTTCCATCATAGTCTTTGAAATCAAGAATGTTTTATTTTCTTTGAAGATCTTTACTAGGTCTTCACTACCGGAAAAAATGCACTTCTTCACCCCCTTTTTATCACTTTGAAATATTGGACATCTTGATTGTCAGGATGTATGATTAATTTATTTTTGTAACGATATAATATTAATGTCGATATATGAAAACTTGTACTTTCACATCATGCAGATCTTGTGGAAGCAGATTTTCTTGTGGAAGCAGATTTTCTTTATCTCCCTCAGCCTCATCAGTCCCTGCATGAACACATTTCTCATTTTTAGCTCACCTGAGCCGAAGGCTCAAGTGAGCTTTTCTGATTAAAATTTGTCCGTCGTCTGTCGTTGTCGTTGGCGTTGTTGTCGTTGTCGTAAACTTTTCACATTTTCATCCCTGGGTGAAGGGAATTCAAGATTGTTCAAAAGAAGGAACACGCCCTCTTCCAAGGGGAGATAATTATGAATTAGTGAAAAATTAATAGCATTTTTAAAAAATTTTCTTCTCAAGAACCACTGGGCCAGGAAAGATGAAACTCATGTGGAATCATCCTCAGGTAGAGTAGATTCAAGTTTGTTCAAATCATGACCCCCGGGGCTAGGGTGGGGCCAAAATGGCCGAACAAAGTTTTACATAGGAATATATAGGAAAATTCTTTAAAAATCTTTTTCTTAAGAACCATTGGGCCAGGAAAGATGAAACTCATGTGGAATCATCCTCAGGTAGTGTAGATTCAAGTTTGTTCAAATCATGACCCCCGGGTCTAGGGTGGGGCCAAAATGGCCAAAATGGCCGACCAAAGTTTTACATAGGAATATATAGGAAAAATCTTCTTCTTAAGAACCACTGGGCCAGGAAAAATGAAACTCATGAAGAATCATCCTCAGGTAGTGTAGATTCAAGTTTGTTCAAATCATGACCCCTGGGGCTAGGGTAGGGCCAATAAATTTACTATTCGGTCGCCTGTTTACCTAACCTGACAAACTGCCGCTTTCAGAAAGTAGTGATTACAGTCCCTGAAACGTTCTACTTTCCCATTTTTCCGTTCGCTCACCGTTCGTTCAGCGTGCGTTCACCGTTCGCTCTCCGTTCACAGTTTTGCGTTCACCGTTCACCTGGCGCTCGCGTTCACCGTTCAAAAAACGTTCAACGTTTGCTCTTCATTCGGTTCACTTTGCCTTCACCTTGCGTTCACCGTTCACTGATCGTTCAGTCTTTATTGTCATTCGGAACTCCGAAGTGAAAGGACTTATCTTTTTTATGGTAAGGATTTACACGTTTTTTAATTAAATAACTATAATATCGTGTTTGAAGAATAATTATTTCAATGCAAAAAGTATCTACGATATTTATATTTCTATTATTATAACTAAGCTGTTACTTTATCCATAAAATTTCTCTGGAAAATAGTACATTTAGAACCTACATGTAAGTAGAACGATGCCAAAATATTTAGTTTAAATATGGGCAATGTACAAATACTTCAAGCGCGGCATTTTGTTGTAATGAAAAAGACGTCAAATCGTTTATGGATGGATAATAATCCAAGCCTTTTACAAGACAAGAATAGACAAAAATATTTCTAACACGTATTTTAAGAAAAAATGCCAAAAAAAAAACATTTGAGAATTATGAATAGTACTGCAGATATTCAGTTAATGAAATATTTGTGTAGCGAATTAAATTGGTGGTGTTATTTTAGATTTTAGATAAGACCAACTGTTTAAAATGTAATACAATAGAATTTTTGTTCTATTTCACGTATTTAAGTGTATAATTAGAAAGGAAAAAAAAAACTTCCTTTACCGTAACTAAATATATGTTTGCCATTCAGTATTATTAAGAACCACCCCCCCCCCCCCCCCCGGCGCTCTTTTCTCTCTCTCTCTCAAATTCTTAGTTTCTAATTTCAGTCTATATTAATTAATATTCAATGTGTATTGTAACACAAAAAATCACTCTTAAAACAAACATCAAAACATACATACATGAGCCGACAGTGGTATTTTGATTTGGCAGGGATTATGTTTCAAATTCAATTTCAAACTTAATCCTTCCAGGTAAATACATGTATTACCATTATTTATTTATTTTGTCCGTAGAAAAGCGAAAATCAAAAGTAGAAATCATGTAAAAAATGTTAAAAATTCTAGGAAATACTAAGTGACTCTTTGACTTCGGCATGTTCGGTGAAGCGAGATTTCCACACTTCCACTGTGTCGAATTATTTTGATTGACAGGAGAAGCACGTGCACTTCGAGTGAACCTTGTGAACTTGATGAAGAAAAATAAAAGCCGATGCTTACTGTCAAATGGATTTGTTAATCTTCAAAAAAAAAATTGATTACTTTGACTGCCTGGAATATTAGAAAAAAAATGTTAGGAATTTTTATTTGATGCAACAGATATCTGAGAATCGAGGGGGCTTACATCTCTCTCTCTCTTGCTTTTATATTTTTCCTGTTAAATAAAAACTATGACAACATATATATTATTTCATTAGTTCTGAAAATCTAATCTTTTACAAATAATTTGAATGCCGAGTATCTTGTCCGAGTATAATCACGGTCGGGAAATGTCTTCAGATATACGTTTTACATGTAAAACTTTGCTAAAGAAATCATAAAAAAATAGAAATAACAAATAAATATATAATATTATTGCATTAAAATTTTAAATGCGAGTGTTTTTATGCAATACGTCAACAGACCTTTGTAAATTAATAAAAAATCGTTATTTTACACAGAATCGCCGTGGCATCAAAATTAATAGTTTTAACAACTGTGGTACAATGTAATAAATTCATTCTATAAGTAGTAGTTTTCTCTTCTGAAGTCCACATTATTTTATTAGTTAAAAGAATAAGCAGATTTATTTTATTAGTAAATTAATTTTATCTTTTATGCTACACGTGTCTGGTAACACATGTTTTACGGCAATAAAAATCATGTTATTAAAATATTGATTTTAAACATCATACGTATGTGCAGAAAAAACTGTTTTAATTATTTATTCACTTATTTATTTATTGTTTATTTATATTTTAGCATCTAACATTAGAATACAACAGAATAGTTTAAATGCAAGGAAAAATCTGAGGCATTCGGAATAAATCGTTCATCTTGCGTTCACCGTTCGTTCACCGTTTGCGCTCCGTTCGCGTTCTGCGTTCACTCACCGTTCTCCGTTCACACATCGTTCACCAAGTTGCGTTCAGCGTTCACACATCGTTCACCAAGTTGCGTTCAGCGTTCACACATCGTTCACTCACCGTTCGCTCTGCGTTCGTTCACCGTTCGTTCAGCGTTCGTTCACCGTTCGCTCACCGTTCAGGAGGGAAAGTAGAACGTTTCAGGGACTGTAAATGGCATCCTTCGAGGAATGTGTTCAATCATCTTTGGAAAACTGTCTTCTTTTTCGAGAGAAGAACATTATTTTAAAAGATAAACAGTTAGACACATTGAGGGCATTTTATGAGGGTAAAGATTGCATTTCCACACTGCCGACAGGCTATGGAAAAAGCATCATTTTCCAATTGCTACCTTGGTTTGTTCAGCAAAAGCTTGCACGTGAAAACCCAATGACAGACACTAAACTCCATGCATTTCCAAACTTCAATTGGCATCTCTCTGTCTGTTTTATCTCTTGCAAATGAAAAATGTTTCTATTTATGCAAGAAACCCAACAAGAAAAGGTTGTTTACTGTCACATTGACAGTTTCATTTATTCCATACCAGTCAGTATGTTAAGTTTAACAATGGTTTATTGTTTACTTCTGTTAAGTTGGTAAAGCTTTTGTGTTTTGTTTTTCTTATGTCCAGTTACATACACTTAATTCAAAACTTCCAAAAGATTTGTTCAATACATTGGGCACATGACTACAATTTAATAGCTTATTAATTATGAAATGCAATTTTGGGGGGCTGGATGTGGTTATTGGACAGTGGGTAGAAATAAACAAATAACCCAATTACATGGATGCCTATGTTTTACCAAGTCCCACTTTCCAGACAGAGGTTCTCCAAATTGTGTGGGTTTATCCGTAGTCCACAGGACAACAACCGTCATTAATAAATCATCAGATATTAGCTAGCATCAGGCAATAAACAACCATAGGCTTTTGATGATGCAGAATATATAGCGACAAACAATCTTTTTGCTGAGGAGAGGGGTAGGGTAGGGGTTAAAGTACATAAAATATACCATGAGAGTAAAAGCAGCATAAAATCTGTTACAAATATACTATTTGTACTTTAATTTTAAGTTTACTTTCTAACAAACTGTTTCAGTAATATTAATCACAGAATTAGTCACCTTTTCTGATTTAAACTGACTAAAAATAAGCTATTTTAAGACATTTGACATGAGAGTAAAATGTTTGTATACTTGTATCTACCTGGCTAATTTCACATGACCATCAATGTGCCACAAACTATTTAGAGTTGGTACTTTGTATACCCTTCTGGTTATGGGGTTCTTCTTTTCGATTCTATCTGTTAAAGATGAAAGGGTTTCAAGAACTCTTTTCCTCTGTACATAAGTATTCATCTCTGAAATATTTAGGAAGTGTTTTTCTTTTTCTTTCTTTGTTTTTTTTGGAGTGGTGCTGGTGGTGTAAGTGTGTGTGGGGGGGAGGGGGGGGGTAATGAAAGCAGGATTGAAAAACTTTGCAGACCTGACCCGTAGTTTAGTATATGTCAGTTGTAAACTGTAAGAGTAGTAAAGACGTTTTCCATTTTCATCCCGCTTTCACAAGAAATAAAAGACCAAGATATTGGGCTCCCGAATTGTATTTCTTACCGATGGCTCCAGCATTAGTGCAGAAGTCATATTTTCCCTTTTCAAGGCTATTTATGAAGTGCTTAGCCTGCGGAAAAGTAATTTGTTTAGTACAGTCTTCTAGGTCTACATAGGCCATGGTGATAAGAAACGACTCATTTTCCGCAAAATTTTGTCTGTAAAAATGTACACTTTCGTTCTCAACATATGCGTAGCCACCATTTCTTTGACTGCGTCAGATTAATTTCCGCGTTAACGTTTGTACTTGCGGCGGTAAAACCATGTATTTTTTTTTTACAGCAATCGCACCATTTCGTGTCTTCCGTCGGAGGTCGCTAATTCGTGGCGTCAACCCCCCCCCCCCCCCGGGAATTTACAAGCTTTAAAAATGTATATGCTAATTAAAAGCAAAAAAAAGTTACCGTGGACCCCTTGGAAAATACTGCCCCCCCTCCCCCGTTTAACGCAAATATGTGTGAAATAGGTTTGAAAAGTCAAAGATTTTAGGCAACAAAAGTCAAAGACTATCTCCTCCCCTGGAAAAAAAAATATGGATCCGCGCCTGCTTGTGACAAGACCTTCCTGTGGAAATTTGACGCTCTGAACTTCACCGTGGAATTTTATCCATATAATATTAAATATATATGTGTATTGTGGAAAGACCTTTCATTGGATACCAAAAACCTTGACGTTTTGATATTGACCCTGGAGATTTCCAAACATCTGAAAAAACTTTCATCTTGGCAATAAGTTTTTCACATCAAGGGATAGGGTTTACATACTTTGAATATTTAATCCTTGTCCCTTACTGTTAAAAAAATTGTTTGAAAAGGAAAAGAATAAGTATTTTCTAGGGGACTTTGTGAATGCAAAGCTGTCAGAGGAATATAAGTATAGGGTTCGAGATATGAGATACCCGCAGTAACCAGCTGATAGTATTTGATAGTATTCCAGAAATGGGTGTGTGTGCAACCTTTTGTATAGAAATTAACCTAATTTTATGACATCATAGGTAAACATATAATGGCAATGTCCATGATTTGCTATGGGAAACTTAGAATACGTGTCAAATAAAAAAGTAAACAAAGCAGGTGCACAATGGCAATATTTAATACAGATTCTGTGAAAATTTCATTCAGTAGTACAAGAGGAGTTGCGGATAAGAGAAAAAGCGTAACAGACGGACGGAAGTACAGTCGGAGAAAAATACTGATACCTATATACCTTCCCACTTTTAAAGCAGGGGTATAATAAGGGGACGACCATTTGATCCTGATGGGGGGGGGGCTGTCAAATTTTTTTTAAAGACAGATTATTTATTTTCATGCCTGTTGAGGACAGATTATTTATTTTCAAGATTATCAAGGACAGATTATTTATTTTCTTCTTTGTCTTATCGTACCTTGATCACTTCTGATTCATTTATATACCATAGGCGGATACAGGATTTGGGGAGGGAGCATATTTAACTTCATTCAAGCAAGAGGTCTGGGGTCGCCATCAGGCCCCAAGTGGGTCCTGGGCGAAGCCCTGGTGGAGGCCAAGGGAGCTCTTGGGTTTTCGTGTATTTTAAGAGTAAAACAAGGCACCATTATCGTGGTATTAGTTATTTTGAACCAAAGTTTGACTTAATTAATACTGTTCATACCATACTTTAAATGGGGTTCAGGGGGCTTTGCCCCCTGACGCTCTTGGGGTTTTTTTTCTGTTAAAGAGTAAAACCAGACACAATTGTTAGGAATGTACCAAAGTATAACATTATTCACATGTTATTAATATACTAGTCATATCATACCTTGAATGAAAAGGAATACTTATAAGTATCCAGCCTGGTAATCTGATTTTAAAGACTATTTGGTTTTAGCGAGCGATTTTGAATTTAAGACTTTTGAGATTAAATTTGACGTAAATAAAAAAGGTATTTTTAGCAATATTTATATGTAAATATCGGTCAATGTCAGATTATTTATTTTCTCTGTGGCGGAGGACAGATTATTTATTTTCAACATTTTCAGAGACAGATTATTTATTTCCAAAATCTGCCAGCCCCCCCCGTCAGAATCAAATGGTCGTCCCCTAATATCTCTGAGATTTGGATACCTAACTTATATATTTTACTCAATCATCTTAATGTATTTTAGACAGACTTCTTTATTTTCGAATTAAAATGATGACAAGAATAGCAGTCCCTACTTTAATCACATCACAAGAATTATCTCAAATTAAGTTCAGGGAAATTTTGAGAATTATCGTTCACCATTGCTACAGAAACGAATTTGACGGTATGTCTTGGCACTGGAGTCAAACCATAGGCACTTGGGGTATGGACCCCCCCCCCCCCTTTTCCATTTTTTTTTCTTTTTAAATCGGGTTCGAGTCACCTTTTTCCTATTTTTCTATTCTAATATGCACTATATGTTATCAAAAATGCAACACTTTTGTTTCTACAAGCTGTTTTTAAAAATGCCGTTTTCCACTGATACATATAAAGAGAGAAGGCTTGCAACTCTTTTCTAGTCATCCGCCTTACCTCGCTTAAACTTCGCTCGATTATTTATCTAAATCAGAATAACACATGGGATATGCATACATTAATAAATTTGTTATAAATTCCTCTTCCTTTTCACATTTCCATTTAATTTTTATATGCCCCCGATTTGTAAATATTTCGATGAAATCACCCACATCTAGGGTAAATTTTGTTCATGTGCATCAACCGGGACGGAAGTACCCGGTATTTTCGGGCGTCATCATAATGTGTAATGTTATTCGGAACATTAAATTCGAGAGGGATTAAATCCCGAATTTTCTCTTCATGTTATATGTAACGGTAAGTTCGATATATAACTAGAAAGCTCTAACTAGTAGATTCTGATAGGTACAGATTCACTTTTAACACACGATACAATCAACCAAATGTCATAATATTGTTATTACAAATCCTGGATTTTTTGTAATGCAGAACATTTGTAAGATAGAGTTATCGTTCTTTGGTACTTCCGTCCCGGTTGATGCACATGAACCTAGATGCGAATGATTTCATCGAAATATTTACAAATCGGGGGCATATAAAAATTAAATGGAAATGTGAAAAGGAAGAGGAATTTATAACAAATTTATTGATGTATGCATATCCCATGTTTAATTCTGATTTAGATAAATAATCGAGCGAAGTTTAAGCGAGGTGAGGCGGATGACTAGAAAAGAGTTGCAAGCCTTCTCTCTTTATATGTATCAGTGGAAAACGGCATTTTTAAAAACAGCTTGTAGAAACAAAAGAGTTGCATTTTTGATAACATATAGTGCATATTAGAATAGAAAAATAGGGAAAAGGTGACTCGAACCCAGATTTAAAAAGAAAAAAAATAGAAAGAAGGGGGGGGGTCCATACCCCAAGTGCCTATGAGTCAAACATGGCAAACCTAACCACTATCCCTCTCTCTCAGATTTGAATGCGATTTCTGCTTGCTTTCCTCTCTTGGATTTTCTTGAAAATTAGTCTGGACGTTTATTTTCCGATTGTCGTCTCTTCATTATATGTGTAAGACATGTTTTATACTCTCGTACGCTTGCGTAAGGCGTCAATTAGTCCCAATTTCCTTTCATTATCAATCTCTTATTCTTTTTGGGGGGGGGTATGTGGTCTCCTTTGCACTGAAGATATTTCTTGAGATCGTTTTCACTTATTTCCTGTATTACATTAATATCAATCTCTAATACAAGTTTGGCTTTCCTGAAAGCCTGAAATGTCATCTCTTTGGCTTCATGAATATCACAGAATAAACAGTGAAATGCAACTTTCTAAGCTATTTACAGATTTTTCTATTCTACTAGGGAAGGGGAGTGACACCTTACCTGATCAATTTAAGATTTGTAAAAAAGGGTAGTGCCCAAACTCCCAAACCCTATGTTGTGGATGAGAAGGGCCGATATTTTAACTCTTTTTATTTTTCGAAAAACAAATTCATTTTGTAAGTACATTACTATAATCGAATAAAAAGTGTACATAAGGGAGGAGCTGGCATTGAACAATTACAGCAATACAGGGTTGAAAGGGATAGCTGGTATACAGATTTATAGATCAGTAGTAAGGGATACAGAGAACAGTCACTTTACAGTCGGGATGACGTAATGGGTTTTTCTAGACCCCATCTACAAAGGGGTCACACTAAGGTCAAGTGATTAACCCAAGGTGACATTGGAATTAAGTCTGTGAGTGACCCCAAGGTATTTATCTTAAGAAAGTCTACCTTGACAAATGGAGTCACCAAGGTCACTATGGGGTCACCCACTTTTTACCAAGGTCACCTTGGGAGTCACCTTCAGAATGTTACCTTGATAATTCTGAAGTCACTAACAGTTTGAGGTCTCCTAATTATTAGAACAACCCGAGGTCACCTTTGTAAAATCTTCTTGATAAGCTGATGTCACCTTGATAATAAATTAAAACAATTCTGGGGTCACCTTCATAACATACTGAAATCACACTAATAATTGGAACTTCTAATGTAGGTCACATCTTCAAGGTCACTAATTTTCAAACTAAACGAAAACTATAAATTGAGCCAAGCCTGAGTAATTTTTTTTCACAGAATCCATGGTTACTCTCTGAAGTCAAGCCAGTAAGTAAAACCTTATCAATTAAATGATTTTAAAAAAACATGAGTTTTACAACAAGACATAACATAATACTGATTTTAAATTTGTTTATTTCAATTTAAAGAGAAATAAAGTCCAATGAAATATCTTAATGAAAATGATTTTAAAAAGAACTAGACCTTATTTTTGTCGTTCAACAAAAACGGAGGGCTTTTCGATCCCTTAAAAAGAAGAGTCTTATATTACACAGTAAAAATATATATCAAATAATACAATATCGCACAAAGTTCTTTTGAGATCAATTCTGAAATGAAAACATAACGATTCTCTTTTGTCCACCAGTGTCTACTCAAAGAGAAATAACTCTTTTCATAAATATTTAAAACATACGAAAATGTACTAATTTTCAATCCAATTAAACTCCTATAAGGAGTCCAAAAGTGACCCCACGGCCTGTAATTTTTTAACTGTACTCCTTATGCTTAATGCAAAACCATAATTAGTTTGAAAATTGGTTGAGAAATAAAAAAGTTATAGAGAAAAAGCTGTTTTTTGTAATTACCCATAAAGTCCCTTCCATTTAAGGGATTTTATTTCCATGAACTTACAAACTGTAGACAATGATTGAGTCATTATTCATGTGAAATATCACGAGAATTGCTTACTTCCTTTTTGAGATATGGGACATTGTATGATTTCATATTTAACATAGAAATCTCCATAGACAATTTTAAGGGACTCATAAAACCGGAAGTACTCTTCATAAACATACCAAAATTGAAACATAGAGGAAATATTAGGTTCCAGAAAGGTGGACAACGGGAGATAACTGTTGCACAATTATTTTTGATACTACTGAAAAATACAATATTTCAGATCTCTAAAAGTCCTATAAGGGATCAAAAAGTGACCCCACGGACCAAAATTTTTTAAATGCCCTTCTTTTGCTTAACTCAAAACCGAAATAAATTTGAAGATATGGGGCGAAATAAAAAAGTTACAGTCAAAAAACTGTTTTTCTATTCTGGCCCCTAAAATCCCTTTTATTTTTGGGAACTTTGTTTTCATGACCAAACCCCTTAAAGATAGTGCAAAAATTATTATTCATGTGAAATATCACAAGAATTGCATGCTGTACTTTTGAAATAAAAAAACAAACGTGATTTCAAATTTAACATAGAAATCTCCATAGGGCATTTTAAGGATATTATAAAACCGGAAGTACTCTTCATATACATACCAAAATTGAAACATAGAAAGAATATTACACTTTAAACAGATTGACAAAGGGAGATAAGTCTTACACTATCATTTTATGAAAAGACTAAAAAATACAATATTTCAGGGCTCTAAAACTCCTATAAGGGGTCAAAAAGTGACCCCACGGACCATAATTTTTAGACTGTCCTTTGTATGCTTAAGTCAAATCTGAAAACTGTTTGAAAATTCATTGAGAAAAAAAAAGTTACAGGGAATGGTCTGTTTTCAAAGCTGGCCCCTAGAAATCCCTTATTTTCCAAAATTTCAATTTCATACTTTAATGATGTCAGAAGTGTATCAAAGTCATTCTGTATACAAAATATAACAGGAAAATCTTGAATACTTAAGTAGAAAATGCGCCACGATTAATTTCATTTTAAAAGAAAACTTTTAAGGGTCATAAAACCGGAAGTTCTTTTCGGATTGACATGAAACTTTCAGTATATGTTCTACTAATTAGTTCTAACATATTTCTATGCTCAAAATAATTTTGAAGACACAATTGTGACTTTAAAAAATTTCATCCCCCCTTTCTTCAATGTTTGAAGTCTTATATCTCGAAAAGTATTTGTGTTCAAAAATTACGTACGCGCACTTTTTTATTGGATAAGGTCTCTAGAATTCATATCTTAAATTTGGGAGTCTAGACCCGAAAATTAAAAATGGTTTTTGGCTTCTTTAGAATTTTCAGTTTTCCTTTAGTAGAAACCGGAAGTGACTATACCGGAAGTTGTTCTTGTTTCACGCACGAGAGAATTTAATTTGCTATTTAGTGGTAACAATATAAAATACCTATTCTTAAAGGTACTCCCTAAATGCTGAACGATAGAAGTGTTCAGTATAATAATAATAATAACTAGATACGATCTCGTTGCGAGCAACGAGTGGGTCTTCCGTCCAATTCTTGATGAGATGAGATAAGATTTTGATTGTGATTTTCATTCTAAAATAATGATTCACCACAATCTGTAAAAAGACATTTAACATTAAAGACTTTAACTTCGGCCTTTTGCCCCTAACTACCCCTAATCTTAGGAATCAGCCCTTTTTATTCATATCATCTTAAAGATCTTAAGATTTTGAACATTTTGTGTTCAACAACTGTTCAGAAATTCATTTTCGTTTTTGAGCTATAAGCAAAAAAAGTATTTAGGGGCCAACCCTTCAACTCCTTAATGGGGACGTTTAGCAAAAAATGAAAGGTTGCATACTGTTTAGAACATTATTTTGAACAACTTTTGTTCAATATTGCTTATCAAAATATATCTCCCTTTCGAGATACAAAGCATCAAAGATTTAGCATTCTGGCCCCTTGTGGCCCCTAATTATGTACCATACGACATAAAAACCATAATATATAGTTGTAGATGGTTGAGATAAAAATCTTTGCTTCAGTAATGTATTACAAAATATTAACTGATAAAGAGTTATCGATTGAAGACTTTTGGCCCCTCTTGGCCCCTAATTCGAGTGCCCAGCCCCTTTTTCGGGATCTCATCTTAAAGATCTTAAGATTTTGAACATTTTGTGTTCAACAACTATTCAGAAATTCTTTCTCGTTTTTGAGCTAGTAGCAAAAGAAGTATTTAGGGGCCAACCCTTCAACTCCTTAATGGGGACGTTTAGCAAAAAATGAAAGGTTGCATACTGTTCAGAACATTATTTTGAACAACTTTTGTTCAATAATGCTTATCAAAATATTTCTCCCTTTCGAGATATAAAGCATCAAAGATTTAGCATTCTAGCCCCTTATGGCCCCTAATTATGTACCATAGGACATAAAAACCATAATATATAGTTGTAGATGGTTGAGATAAAAATCTTTGCTTCAGTAATGTATTACAAAATATGAACTGATAAAGAGTTATCGATTGAAGACTTTTGGCCCCTCTTGGCCCCTAGATCGAGTGCCCAGCCCCTTTCGGGATCTCATTTAAAGATCTTAGATTTTGAACATTTTGTGTTCAACAATTGTTCAGAAATTCTTTCGTTTTTGAGCTATTAGCAAAAGACATATTTAGGGGCCAACCCTTCAACTCCTTAATGGGGACATTTAACAAAAAATGAAAGGTTGCATACTGTTAAGAACATTATTTTGAACAACTTTTGTTCAATATTGCTTGTCAAAATATTTCTCCATTTGGAGAAATAAAGCATCAAAGATTTAGCATTCTGGCCCCTTGTGGCCCCTAATTATGTACCATATGACATAAAAACCATAAATATAGT
>NW_026927287.1:10000-30641 GCF_032062105.1 Saccostrea cuccullata | reverse complement strand
GCTTGGCATTGTCGTTGTGTGTTTCTGCTTCACTACTACACAAAAATTTTAAGTGAGAATGGAAAAGAAAAAAGAAAAGACCTGAGAATATTCTGTAAAGTATAATGCTATATGCAGTCCCTACAGGGAAGAAAAGTCACGGTGCATTTGACCATGTCCATGACCATGACCATGTCCATTGATGATGTTGACCATGTAAGCATGTTGACAGTTTGATTGTTGATAGGCCCCTAGTATTTTCATCAGGTAATTATTTAACTATTTATTCAACTGTTCAAACTTAGAACTTATGGTATAGAGGGAAATATGTTTCATTGGTTAAAGAGTTACATAGAAGGTAGATCACAAAGAGTTTTATACAGAAACTTGCTATCTGACCAAAAACCTATACACGCCGGTGTCCCTCAAGGCTCAGTGTTAGGACCTCTATTATTTCTTATATATGTTAATGATGTTGCTGAAGAAATGACAAGTTTTTGTAGATTATTTGCAGACGATAACTCCCTACAACAGTCATCTAAAAATGTTAATACTATTGAAAACAAACTGAATTCTGATCTTAACAAGCTAGAAATCTGGTCGAAAAAATGGCTTCTTAAATTCAATCCTACTAAAACTAAAGCAATATTTTTTAGCCTGAAAAAAAGTGTTATTTATCCTAAACTTTTCTTCCAGCAAAGTCAGCTAGAATTTGTTTCTTTTCATAAACATTTAGGAATTTTTTTCTCGCAAGATCTTAGTTGGTCTACACATATTGATACTATTCTAGCCAATGCATATAAAAAATTGGGCTTGTTAAAAAAACTTAAATTTGTTGTCAACCGAAAAACTCTTTCACTCATGTACACAACCTTTATTAGACCACAGTTAGAATACGCTTCCTTGGTGTGGGGTGGATGTAATATAGGTGACAGCGAAAAATTAGAAAAATTACAATTATGTGCTGCTAGAATTGTCACAGGATTAACTCTGTTAGCTTCTAAAGATGCACTTTACATTGAAACTGGATGGGAACCATTACATGAAAGAAGGAAAAAGACCAGACTAACTACAATGTATAAAATTGATAAAAACCAAGTTCCTGAATATCTCACAGATATAATCCCTAACTTACGATGTAATTTATCAAGTTACAGTACGAGAAACTCGCAGAACTATAACATACCCAAATGCAGATTGCAAGCTTACAAATCAACTTTCGTTCCCCTTGTTATTGAAGAATGGAACTCATTACCTCTTAATGTAAGAAATTCTCCCTCGTTATCTATTTTTAAAAAGTCTATTTCTTTCAATAAACAAATGCCACCCTCTTACTTCAGTTATGGAAATCGACGCTTAAATATAATACACACGAGGCTCAGACATAACTGTGTGCTTAATAGCGATCTTTTTCGATGTAATGTAATCTTGAGTCCACTATGTTCTTGTGGAAGAGTGGAGGATACTCATCATTATTTCTTCTCATGCAAAAAATATACAGAAGCCAGGAAAGAATTTTTTGACAAATTTTTGCGAATGGGTAAATTACACACTGTCGATACTCATACTTTACTCTGGGGAGACAAATCGTTAAATGATTTTGAAAATGAATACCTATTTTCTATTGTACAAACTTTTATTAAAAAGTCAGGACGATTTGGTTGATAAAATAATTATTTCTAATTGTAAATCTTATACAGCATGTCTATTACATATGAAATGTATTCTATTGAATGTGTTTTACTCTGATTATTATATATTATTATTATATTATTATTATTATTGTTATTTCATTTTAAGCTGAAACCCATGTATGTAAATATGTTTGGTATAATGTATATGTAGGGAGAGGGCGTAATAAGTTTTTAGAACTTTTGCCCAATCCCATTTGTAAAGTATAATCAATAAAATATGTTCAAATCAACTATTTATTTTACTGAAAGTTATGAATGATCTACTGACTTCGGATTTAAAAACGATGAATGAACGGATGTCAGGATGTGACCAATATCCCAACATTGCCAAAAAATAAAAATGCGCATTCATTCAAGAAATTGTGAAAAATAAAATCCTTGCTTTTTAGCATTATAATATTTGTAACATAATTGAAACAGGTATTCAATTGTTCAAGTTACCTTTTTAAATGAGGTTTGATTTTAATTAATTTATCATTTTATAATTAATTAAAAAAGAGATACAGATTGTGCATGACAAGAAGATTAATTTTCTTGATCAAGCATTACTGTTGCATTATATTTCTTTAGAAAACAAAAACATATATATCAGAGGCCTAGTCCACTGACAGAGCTGATTAAATTTACATCTCCGACGATCTGGAAATATTCATGTACATGTGTGGTTGAAGTGCACATATTGGACAGGAAAAAACAACTTACGCAGTTTTACGTGAATGGAGTGGGAGAGCGATATCTGCATTGATTGCTTGACTGATCATAACCCGAAAAAGCTACGCTGAGTTAATTGCTTGTTGCGTACATTAAAATTTTTGTTCTATATGAGTGCAGCAAAATATTTATCTAGAGATGAAAACATTTCTTTTGAATTTCTTGGCTTGAATTCAATATAATCTCCAGGGGCCGTGGAAGGGATTTCCGTGCACATTTTTTTGCAGTCGTAGGCCTTGTGACTGTATATAGTCACTGGCCATGTGAATTTCCTTTCACTGGCAGTTATATAGGTCAGGGGTTTGCATAATTGCACCTTTTATAAAGAGGCCCTTATGAGATTAAGATTATTGTGGAAACCCAGTGATGCACAAGCCTTGTTTAAATAATAGTTTGTTTTTTGTTAGATCAAATTCCCTGCACAGCTTCATTCATAGATGCGCCTGATAGTAAAGGAAAGAAGTATGTTTAAAACAATCCTGGGCTGGCTTTTTTTTTTTTCGGAGTAGGTAATGGGGTGAAACCTACGTGCCACGTACCCTATGCCAATTCCAGAGAACAAATATCTTTTTAAAAATGTTTTCTCCTCTCTTATCTTTAAAATTTTAAGATGAGTTTAATAATGGGATGTATAACTTTTGCATTTCACTTATTCAATCTGTAAATTTTACAATAATTTCATATTGATTCTTCATTGATTAAATTGGAAATTTTTTCATTTCATTGAGTGAATGAAACTCAGTGCAATTCCTTATGCAATTCCAAAAATGCAATTCCTTAAATGTTATTGTAAAAATGAACACATATGATTTCAGATCATGGGTCATTAATTGGAATAGATAAGAACCAAAAAAAGTACTTCATTGTTTCCTTGAAAGATTTGTGCCATCAATCAAAGTAGAGGTCATCCCATACCAGCTCAAGAATATTAAAGAAAGTTGGATGGATCAAGCTAAGATGTTGAACCAGACATGGCAAAATCAATGGAGATTTGGAGAAGAACTTCTGACTTGTTATACCCAATGCATATTTTTATATGTCTATAGATTATAAAAGAAAATTTATTGTTTAACAACATCCTATTTAGTATATACATGCTGTTTTCCATATATTTAGAAAATATGTGTATGTGATGATTGCAGTGCATGCTCTGTTTGTCCATCTTTGAATTTGTTTTCAGTAAAATAAATGTATACATAAGAGGTATTAATTGAAGGTTGCTTTTGTCTATACTTACATGTAACAAGTTTCTTAAAAGGGTTTGTAAAATTGCAAAGAAATTAATACATGAACAGTTAAGATTAATATTTTTATTCATTAAATTTTGTTCTTACCAGGACCTAATATGCTAAAATAAGTATTTCTGAAAACTGATGAGTTTTGTACATAAAGCTGCAGTGAACATGTATAATTATATCTACTGTATGATACTTGGAAATTGTAAGGTTGTTAATTTAGTAGGAATGATAAGACCAGTTTAGTAATCTACTAAAATTAAAATCTTTCACAAATACATGTAGTTTAATATGTTAAAATTGTTTACATTTAATATCTTTTATTTTTTTATGTAGGAGAAAAATTTGTTATATGTAAATTATTATTTTATGGATATCAAGGAGATATATCTATCACTGTAGCATTGTTTCTTTTTCCCTGTTCTTGACAAAAATATGCATGACAGTGTTACATGTATGTCATTTTGCAGAATTTGCTTTTTCTATGAAATCAGAAGTACTCTGTAAACTCATTAAAGTATGAATTGATGCCACTTAGAATTCATATTTATTTTGTTCTGTCTGATATTTCAATTTTGATTCTCAGACTACCTAATCCAATGATTGAGCTAATGTCCATGAAGTGTAGAAATAGGCCATCTTTAAAAAATGTTTGGTTGTTGGCCTCTCTAGACCGACTGACTTAAATGACCAAACTGAAACCTTTTTTTAATGCAAGGCCATATATTTTTTTTTATTCCTCTTATCCCCCTAAAAAAATGTTGTTGAAGATTTTTTCATCTATTGACCCAATAATTTTACCCTGAGTCAAGAGAGGGCAAACAAACATTACTTTAAAGATAGCATTTCTACTCTTCGAAGTAAAGAAATCATTTAATTATAAAAACAGCACCTTCACGGATACAATGCTTACAATATTTCACTCAAAAATGGCATACATGTATAATGACAGTCACCAGCCATAACTGAATAAAGATATTTTGCTACAAAGATGTCTAGAAGTTACTACATTTTGGAATAACTAAATCAGCATGTGGTCAAATTCATAGGCTTTTAATTGGTTTAGTTGCAACATGTTCTGAAGTATGTTTATATACATATACATGTACTTCTAAAGGTGTTGCAGTATAATTCATGGACAATTTCATCAGGATATTCAGATGTAAAGATTAATTGCCATAAGTACTAGAGTTCTTGAATCTTCCATGGGATAAATTTTTAGACCATCATGAAGCACAGGAGGAGTTTTATTTTGAATATTTTTGGCCAATTTATGCCTAAAAACAATATCAAAAATAACATTTAGTCTTTAACATTCACCATGACAAGGTGAAATCAATGTTGTCTTTAGAAGTGTAGAAAAAGCCTCATTTTTATGTTCCGAACCAATAATATAGCCCCTGTTTCCATGGAAATAATATTGGGGACATACATATTTTTTTAGTTCAAATTAATGAAAATGATCAAATTAATAACTTCATGGATTTTGATGGAATCGGTAGATATGTGAAAGGTTGATTTTTATATTTTTGTTGCCATGGCAACGGTTTCACTTTATCATGGAAAATTGAAAAATCTTCTTTTTTACCGACATTTTGACATTTTTTATAACGGAAAATGAAAAGTTTAAATAATAGAAGCATGAATTACACTAATTCAGGTCATTTTAATTATAAAAGTTTGATAATTTATGAAATAAATCAATTTTTTCAATGAAAATAATATTCGTGTTGAAATATGAAATACGTTAAATTTGGCGTCTTTTACTAAAAAAATTGGACGGTCAATATCTTTGAAAATCATATTAAATGATGAAGCTAATCTCCCTGAATAAATTGATATATAGCATGTGTGGATATTAAAAGAAATATGAATTGGCGGGAGACGCAAACCTTACCTTAATAAATCAATTTTTGGTGTGGTAGTAGGCCCCTGTCCGGACTAATAATATGCTTACTAATCTATATAGTATTCTGCAACTTTATTTTACTTGTATTGTTTTGTTGAACTGCTATCAACTACTGCAGATTTATTATTATCATGAATATTATAATATTTATTTTTCACAATAAAAGGCTTTAAAACATATTTAAAGTTGGACCATACTTTTAATGTTACATTAAAAAAAATATTATTGTGCTATTTTTGTCGAATGAATTGAGGTCTAGGATATTTTAGTACTGTTGTTCAATACTACATGTACAACCCACAGACATTATAGTCTGTACACTTGTGCAGATGATGTACAAACAGCATAAGTACAAGCGGCATCTTTAGGTACCATTTATTCTTTGTTTTCAAAATATTTTATTCATATTCATAGGTATTAATAGTTTACGATATCCAGTGATGGTACTTAAAATCAGAAAATCTCAATCTGTATCAATTATGCGTCATTATTATCAATATCAGGAAAATTGTGTCGGTAAAATATCTTTTTTCCGTATGTTAATTTTTGCAAAATTCATATTGATCACAGGTGACAACCAACACTATTTTAATAGTGTAACTGTTATATGTAATGATGAACTTATATGCGGAGTGTAAAAGTGGTTGTTGCATGTGAAAGGGTCTAATTTTAGCAAAGATTACTCATTTTTCAATATAATTCAACGATTTTACACAACCATTCCATGTTTAGCGCGCATTAGTGACGTCATAGTTAAAAATTACGTCATTTTTGTGCCTGTAAAATTTAGTTCGCATCTTCCTTACTTCAAAGGATAACATCAAAAAAGTGTACAAAGAATATTAAAATATCGTATTATTTTCGGCGAATTACTGCTAATACCGTACTTTGTTCTTTAAGGGGCCAACCCTTTTTTCGAGATGTCATTTGAAAGATCTTGGAATTCTACATCTTTTTTGTTCTGCATGCTTTAACAAAATATTTCTAGGTAAAAAGTTATCGTAGAAAAGGTGCTAAATATTTTGAAATTTTTGATAGGACTATTTTCGGGCCATAGCTTGCGTCGGCGCTACCTACTTCCGGTGAAAATGATATACTCAATGCACTTCTCCAAAGGTTGATCTATCATCACTGAAAATTTCATACTTCTATCTTCAACGGTTTTTGAGAACATTGCCGGACAAAGTGACCCTCTAAAAATGACAAAATTGCGAAAATCTCCGAACCGGAAGTGACGTCATCAAAATAAAAAAAATGTTTCTAAATTTTTTGATGTTCTATCAGACCTGAAAGTTTCATAAAAATCCATCGAGCCGTTTCCGAGAGCTCGTGTGCACAAAATCGGTAAGAAAAAAAATAATAAGAAGAAAAATAGTGGAAAAGAAACCTAAGAATAACAGGAAGGTCTTCCGCTGAAGACAGAAGACCTTAATAATAACTAGAAAAGAAACTCGTTGCGAGCAACGAGAGGTCTTCCGTCTGATTCTGAAAAAAAAACACAAACTCGAGCTGAAAAAAGTGATCAAACTTTTTATGGAAAGAAAGGGGATTAAACCCGAATCGCCAGCGTGAAAATCCAATGCGCTTACTATGACACTATTGGTACCACAGCTTTAAATGTATTTGTATAATTATATTTCTGCAACAGTACATCTGTCTTAGAATTATGAAAGGCGAATCACTATTCATAATTTTGCGTCAAACGCCTGAAGTAAATCGTCGCGCCTTTTGTTGAGAATGTTCCATTAAATAAGTGTGATAGCTTCAATGGAAAGAAAAAAGAACGTTCTTATAGCTAAAATATCAAGGTGAAGAAACACATTTTACAAATTTCATATTGTATATAAGCAAGTAACACTAAAGCAATGAAACAGTTATTGAATTAAACTTTTTTAAAATTTCCTGTTTATACCCATAAGCTTTTATGAAAAGGTTGAAATATTTTGCCGAAAAACATGTGTTGCCCGAAGACAATCAAGGAATCGGATACCATTTATGCCCAATAACTTGAATCAGATCTTTGAGACAAGAATGTTGATATAAACTTCATTTATCGATCTTTTAAAAAACTGTTATCTTATTTTGTCTTTTCTATTGTTTTAATATGACACAAGTGTGCATTGGAAAAACAGTTTGTAATTTCTATACTTACTATATTCATTGACATTGTTTCTAGAAAAACTATTACTTATAACTTTGATTTAAGATCTGTTTTCACGTGTTGCAAATCAGAAGGTATTAGGTATCGAATTTCATTTGCACATTTAGTCTTTCTTTTTCTTCTTTGAGAACCAGCCAAATCTAATTATAGATGACGTTTAGAAGAACATAGTTTGACACAGATTTGCAACGTAACTACGACGTGACAATCCAAGTATTCCTTTACATTTCATTTTTCCTTGTGTTACTTTCGTTCAAGCAAACGCTCGGCTGACTCCGTAAACCCCTATTGCGAAATGTCGGAGTTGACAGGGACAGCCGCCATCTTGGACTCGCTTCAGCTTTTCAAATGCTAATATCTAAAGTTTAGATTTATCAATATTCAAACAAATTATACAGTGAACATTATAAGAAAGATTTCTATTAGCATACCAAATATAACTGAAAAATATTGAAAAACAAAAAAGTTGGAAAAATACAAGTTTCTGAATTTGCATCTCGTAACGACCGGAAGTATTGACGACGCACAAAAAGGTGATTCTGCAAACCAGAAAGTCAAGTGCTATCGTCTCCAATAAGTCTCCAGTTAATATCTTTAGCCATTTTCGATAAATGTGCGCGACAAAATCGCATTTTAAAATCAGAAAAGTGTCCATAACTTGGCACCGGAAGCGAAATTTCCAAAAAAAATTATAGACTGCACAACTTCATGTAATGACGCATTTTTTGTGAAAGTTTCGTTGAAAACCGCTAAATAGTTTTCGAGAAATCCCGTCCACAAAATTTTGTCAAAAAAAGAATAATAATAATAACTAGATATGAAACTCGTTGCGAGCAACGAGAGGTCTTCCGTCCGATTCCGGAAAGAAAACTTAAAATCGAGCTGAAAAAGTAAAAAAGATTTGCACACAAGAGGGATTGAACACATTAGTCACCAGCATGAAATTCGAACACACTAAATATTACGCTATCGGGACCTCTACTCTAAATCTACTTGTATATATCAACAAAACAGTGCTTCTCTCTTAAAATTAAGAAAGGCGGGTCACTATTCAAAATATAGCGCCAAACGCCACGAGTTAAAACAAGAACGTTCTTATAGCGTAAGATTCGAGGTTTAGAAAGTATATTTAACACATTTTACAAATTCCATATTGTTTATATGCATGTAACACTAAAGCGGTGAAACGGTTATGAATTTTAATTTTTTTCAATTTCCTGTTTATCCCCAAAGTGAACTATTCTGATTAGTTAATCGAAAAAGGTTGAAACGTTTCGCCGAAAAATCTGGCTCGCCCTACGACGGTCAAGGAATCAGATATCATTTATGCTCAATAACTTGAATCAGGTCTTTGAGACAAGAATCTTAAATAACCTCCATGAAGCGATCTTTTAAAAAAATGGTTTTCTTATTTTTGTCTTATTTATTAGTTTAATATGACACAAGTGTGCATAGGAAAACAGTGGTTAAGATTTATACTTACAATATTCATTGATATTCTTTTTTGAGAAAGCATTACTTAAAAGTATGATTTAAGATCTGTTTTTCCGTGGTGCACAAAAGATATTATGTATCGAATTTCATTTCCACATTTAGTCTTTTCTTTTTTTTACTTTGAAAACCAGCCAAAACCAATTATAGAAGACGTTAGCTTGACACAGAATTGCAACGTAACTACGACGTGACAATCCAAGTATTCCTTTACATTTCATTTATCCTTTTGTTACTTTCATTCAAGCAAACGCTCGGCTGACTCCGTAAACCCCTATTGCGAAATGTCGACGTTGACAGAGACAGCCGCCATTTTGGACCCGCTTCAGATTTTTGAATGCTAATATCTACAGTTTAGATTTATCAACATTCAAACAAATTATATAGTAAGCATTATAAGGAGGGTTTCTATTAATGTACCAAAAATAAATGAAAAATATTGAAAAACAAAAAAGTTAGAAAATACAATTTTTTTAAATTTGCATCTCGTAACGGCCGGAAATACTGACGACGCACAAAAAGGTGATTCTGCAAACCACAAAGTCACGAACTATCGTCTCCAATAAGTCTCCAGTTCACATCTTTAGCCATTTTCGATAAAAAGGGGCGACAAAATTGCATTTTAAAATCAGAAAATTGTCCATAACTTGGCACCAGAAGCGGACTTTCCAAATTTTTCTTCGGATGTAACAACTTCATATAAAGACACATATTTTGTGAAAGTTTCAAGAAAAACCGCTGAAAAGTTCTCGAGAAATTGCCTGCACAAAATATGTCAAAAAAGAATAATAATAATAATAATAAGAAACAATAGAATCACTATAAGGTCTTCCGTGAGGACGGAAGACCTTAACTAGATGAAACTCGTTGCGAGCAACGAGAGGTCTTCCGTCCGATTCCGGAAAGAAAACGTAAAATTGAGCTGAAAATGTAAAAAAGATTTGCACACAAGGGGATTGAACCCAAGTCGCCAGCATAAAATTCCAACGCACTAAATATTACTCTATCGGGCCATCTACTCTACGAAGCAGTGCCTCTCTCTTATAAGTATGAAAGATGGGTCACTATTCAAAATTTAGCGCCAAACGCCACGAGTTAATCTTCGCGCCTTTTCTCTGAAATGTTCTATTAAATAGGTGTGATAGCTTCAATGAAATGAAAAAAAAAACGTTCTTATAGCCTTAGATTCGAGGTTAAGAAAGTATATTTTACACATTTTACAAATTCCATATTGTATATATGCATGTAACACTAAAGCGGTGAAACTGTTATGAATTTTTAACTTTTTTCAATTTCCTGTTTATCCCTAAAGTAAACTATCCCGATTAGTTAATCGAAAGAGGTCGAAATGTTTCGCCGAAAAACATGGCTCGCCCTACGAAGGTCAAGGAATCAGAAATCATTTATACTCAATAACTTGAATCAGGTCTTTGAGACAAGCATTCTAAAATAAACTCCATGAAGAGATCTTTAAAAAATCATTTTCTTATTTCTGTCTTATTTATTAGTTTAATATGACACAAGTGTGCATAGGAAAAACAATGGTTAAGATTTGAACTTTCAATATTAATTGATATTCTTTTTTGAGAAAGTATTACTTATAAGTATGATTTAAGATCTGTTTTTCCGTGATGCATAAAAGATATAAGGTATCGAATTTCATTTGCACATTTAGTTTTTTCTTTTTCTACTTTGAGAACCAGCCAAAACCAATTATAGAAGACGTTAGTTTGACACAGAACTGCAACGTAACTACGACGTGACAATCCAAGTATTCCTTTACATTTCATTTATCCTTATGTTACTTTCGTTCAAGCAAACGTTCGGATGCCTCCGAAAACCCCTATTGCGAAATGTCGGCGTTGACAGAGACAGCCGCCATTTTGGACCCGCTTCAGATTTTTGAATGTTAATATCTAGAGTTTAGATATATCAATATTCAAACAAATTAGATAGTAAGCATTATAGAGAGGGTTTCTATTAACATACCAAAAATAAATGAAAAATACTGAAAAACAAAAAAGTTAGAAAATTCGACTTTTTTAAATTTGCATCTCGTAACAACCGGAAGTATTGACGACGCACGAAAAGGCGATTCTGCAAACCAGAAAATCATGATCTATCATCTCCAATAAGTCTCCAGTTCATATCCTTAGCCATATTCGACAAAAGTGCGCGACAAAATCGCATTTTAAAATCAGGAAATTGCCCATAACTTGGCACCAGAAGCGAATTTTCCAAATTTCTCTTCAGATATAACAACTTCATGTAATGACATATATTTTGTGAAAGTTTCATGAAAAACCGCTGAATAGTTTTCGAGAAATCGCCTGCACAAAATTTTGTCAAAAAAAGAATAATAAGAATAACTAGAACGATCTCGTTGCGAGCAACGAGAGGTCTTCCGTCCCATTCTGAAATAAAATGCAAAAAATCTAGCAGAAAAAGTGATAAAAAAAAAATCGGACATTCGGGGGAGCGAACCCGGGTCGCTCGCGTGACAATCCAACGCGTTAACCATTCGGCCATTGAAAACACCGCTTCAAATTTTTAAATGCAAATATCTCGAGATTGGCTTTTTCGATTCTAAAACAAATTACATATAACGCATTCGCAAATGAGTCTCTATTTAAATTATTAACATCACAAAAAAATATTGAATAACAAAAAAGTTGGAAAATTGCAGTTTTTAAATACCCTTCCGGTACAAACCGGAAGTACTGACGACGCACAAAAAGACGATTCTGCAAACCACAAAGTCATGATCTATCATCTCCAATTAGTCTCCAGTTCATATACTCAGCCATTTTCGATAAAAAGGGGCGACAAAATTTCATTTTAAAATCAGGAAATTGTCCATAACTTGGAACCGGAATCGTATTTTCCAAATTTTCCTTTAAAAGTAACATCTTCATATTATAACACATATTCTGTGAAAGTTTCGTTGAAAACCGCTGAATAGTTCTCGAGAAATCGCCTGCACAAAATTTTGTCAAAAAAAAGAATAATAATAAGAACTAGATGTGAAACTCGTTGCGAGCAACGAGAGGTCTTCCGTCCCTTTCCGGAAAGAAAACTTAAAATCGAGCTGAAAAAGTAAAAAAAGATTTGCCCACAAGAGGGACTGAACACATTAGTCGCCTGCATGAAATTCCAACACACTAAATATTACGCTATCGGGACCTCTACTCTAAATCTACTTGTATATATCAACAAAACAGTGCTTCTCTCTTAAAAAGAAAGGCGGGTCACTATTCAAAATACAGCGCCAAACGACACGAGTTAAAAAAAAAGAACGTTCTTATAGCGTAACAGGTTTAGAAAGTATATTTAACACATTTTACAAATTCCATATTGTTTTATATATGCATGTAACACTAAAGCGGTGAAACGGTTATGAATTTTAAACTTTTTTCAATTTCCTGTTTATCCCCAAAGTGAACTATCCTGATTAGTTAATCAAAATAGGTTGAAACGTTTCGCCGAAAAATCTGGCTCGCCCTACGACGGTCAAGGAATCAGATATCATTTATGCTCAATAACTTGAATCAGGTCTTTGAGACAAGAATGCTTGAATAAACTCCATGAAGCGATCTTTTAAAAAAATCGTTTTCTTATTTTTGTCTTATTCATTAGTTTAATATGACACAAGTGTGCATAGGAAAACAGTGGTTAAGATTTATACTTACAATATTCATTGATATTCTTTTTTGAGACAGTATAACTTATAAGTACGATTTAAGATCTGTTTTTCCGTGGTGCACAAAAGATATTAGGTATCGAATTTCATCTGCACATTTAGTCTTTTCTTTTTTTATTTTGAAAACCAGCCAAAACCAATTATAGAAGTCGTTAGCTTGACACAGAACTGCAACGTAACTACGACGTGACAACCCAAGTATTCCTTTACATTTCATTTATCCTTTTGTTACTTTCATTCAAGCAAACGCTCGGCTGCATCCGAAAACCCCTATTGCGAAATGTCGACGTTGACAGAGACAGCCGCCATTTTGGACCCGCTTCAGATTTTTGAATGCTAATATCTAGACTTTAGATTTATCAACATTCAAACAAATTATATAGTAAGCATTATAGGGAGGGTTTCTATTAATATACCGAAAATAAATGAGAAATATTGAAAAACAAAAAAGTTAGAAAATACAATTTTTTTAAATTCGCATGCCGTAACGACCGGAAGAACTGACGACGCACAAAAAGGTGATTCTGCAAACCACAAAGTCACGAACTATCGTCTCCAATAAGTCTCCAGGTCATATCTTTAGCCATTTACGACAAAAAGGGGCGACAAAATTGCATTTTAAAATCAGGAAATTGCCCATAACTTGGCACCAGAAGCGAATTTCCAAATTTCCTTAAAAATGTATCAAGTTCATCTAATTGCGCATAATTCCTGAAAATTTCATAAAAATCCGCCGAACAGTTGCTGAGAAATCGCGTGCACAAAATTTTGGGAAAAAAAATAAGAATAATAATAATAACTATATGCGTTCTTGTTGCTGGGGCAACAAGCAGGTCTTCCGACCGACTTGTCTTTTGCAATCTATGCTGTGTCATCCCATGGAATAGATTACATAATGTATTTTTTTCGTTTATGTTCATTTACAGTAGTTTCTCAACACAGATCGTGATTGTTCCAGGTATTTCACAAAATATCTCTAAATATAGATTTTAAAAATCGGCAAAATCTTCCACACATGTTATAAAAGAATGAAAAGTAATTTGCAACTGAAAAAAGACAAAAACAAAGAAAAAATTTGGGGAACGCCCCGAGCGGGATTCGAACCCCCGACAGTAAGACAAAGTTTGGTTCCGTCATATCTTTGCAATAAACGCACGCATGAATAAAATGAAAACATATATAGATATCTTTGAAGACGCTCTATAAACCTTGTAAATCCGACAGAAAAATATTGAAAAACAAAAAAGTTGAAAAATTAGACTTTTTGAATTCACTTCCGTTTGCGACCGGAAGTAGGAACGACAAAAAATGAAGGACGTTCGGCACATCTACATTTGATACTCTTTCATGTCCATGAGTTTCAATGTCATATCTTTAGCCGTTTTCGAGAAAAGTGGTGTACAAAAATCCATTTAAAAAATACAAATTTCCCCAAAAATCGCGAATGGAAGCAAATTTTGAAAAAATGAAAAACACGTCTGGAGATATTTACTTGATGCATCTTTCCTGTGAAAATCTTTGAAATCCGTACAGACACAGCTGAGATATCGCCATAACTATGAAAAAAGAATAATAATAATAATAATAATAATAGGAAACCGACGGAAAACAATAAGGTCTTCCGAAGGAAGTCGGAAGACCTTAATAATAATGAGAAACAGTAGAATAACTATAAGGTCTTCCGTGAAGACGGAAGACCTTAACTAGATGCGTTCTTGTTGCTGGTGCAACAAGCAGGTCTTCCGACCCACTTCTCTTTTGCAATCTAGCCTGCGTCATCCTATTAAATAGATTCCATAATGTATTTTTTTTTTGTTTACATTCATTTACAGTAGTTTCTCAACACAGATCGTGATTGTTCCAGGTATTTCACAAAATATCTCCAAATATAGCTTTAAAAAATCGGCGAAATTTTCCACACATGTTATAAAAGAATGAAAAGTAATTTGCAACTGAAAAAAGACAAAAACAAAGAAAAAATTTGGGGAACGCCCCGAGCGGGATTCGAACCCGCGACAGTAAGACAAAGTTTGGTTCTGTCATATCTTTGCAATAAACGCACGCATGAAAAAAATGAAAACATATATAGATATCGTTGAAGATGCTCTATAAACCCTGTAAATCTGAAAGAAAAATATTGAAAAACAAAAAAGTTGAAAAATTAGACTTTTTGAATTCACTTCCGTTTGCGACCGGAAGTAGGAACGACAAAAAATGAAGGACGTTCGGCACATCTACATGTGATGCTCTTTCATGTCCATGAGTTTCAATGTCATATCTTTAGCCGTTTTCGAGAAAACTGGGGTACAAAAATCCATTTAAAAAATACAAATTTCCCCAAAAATCGCGAATGGGAGCAAATTTTGAAAAAATGAAAAACACGTCTGGAGATATTAACCTGGTGCATCTTTCCTGTAAAAATCTTTGAAATCCGTACAGACACAGCTGAGATATCGCCATAACTATGAAAAAAGAATAATAATAATAATAATAGGAAACCGACGGAAAACAATAAGGTCTTCCGAAGGAAGTCGGAAGACCTTAACTAGAAACGATCTCGTTGCGAGCAACGAGTAGGTCTTCCGTCCGATTCCGAAAAATAACCCATAAAATTGAGCTGGAAATGGGTTAAACATATTTTGGACACACTCGTAATTGAAACGGGTCACTAGCGTGAAAATCCAATACGCTTATCGATTACGCTATTTGAACAACTGCTCTTACTTCACTTGTATATACATATAATTCTCCAACAGTTAATCTGTCTTGGAATTATGAAAGAAGGGTCACTATTCATAATTTCGCGCCAAACGCAACGAGTAAATCATAGCGAATTTCTCTTGGAATGTTCATGGTCCTTCGGATGAGACGGTACAGACCGAGGCCCCGTGTCACAGCAGGTGTGGCAGGATAAAGATCCCTCCCTGTTTATGGCCCTGAGTGCCGAGCATAGGCCCAAATTTGCAGCCCTTCACCGGCAATGGTGCCGTCTCCATATCAGTGAAATATTCTGGTGAGGGACGTTAAACAGTATACAATCAATCAATCAATCGTATATAGGCAAATAACACTAAAGCAGTGAAACAGCTATGAATGGTTAATTTTTCAATTTTCAATCACGAAAGTTGACTATTCCGATTACTTACACTTTCATGAAAAAGGTGGTATGTTTCACCGAAAAAAAATGCCTCGATCGCCCTACGAAGGTCAAGAAATAAGATTCCATTATATTCAATAACTTGCATTGAGAAAATAAAATGTTTATATAGGTCAATTAAACGGTCTTTGAAAAATTATCTTTAAAAATAAAATATTTTCTTATTGTAATAGTTGTCCTTTCTATTGATTTAATATGACACAAGTGTGCATTAGAAAACAGTGGTCACGTTTTTTACTTACTACATTCTTGAAAAACTATTAATTATAACTATGATTTAAGCTAGGTGTTACCGTGATGCAAAACAAAAGATATAGATATTACACTTTATTTGCACATTAATTCTTTTCTATTTCTACTTTGAGAAACAACCAAAACCAATTAAAGAAGACTTGTAAGTAGACCTTGGATAATAAATGTAGTTTGACACCGAATTGCAACGAACCTACGACGTGACAATCCAAGTATCCCTACACATTTCATTGCTCCTTATGTTACTTTCGTTCAAGCAAACGCTCGGCTGCCTCTGTAAACCCCTATTGCGAAATGTCGGAATTGACAGAGACCGCCGCCATTAAGATCACGCTTCAGACTTTTGAATGTTAATATCTCGAGTTCGAATTCATCAATTTACAAACAAATTATATATTCAGCCTAATGAGAAATGTATCTATCAACCATACAAATATGATTTGAAAATATTGAAAAACAAAAAAGTTCAAAAATTTGACTTTTTTTCTTTGCATGCCGTTACGACAGGAAGTAGAGACGACGTACAGAAGATTGCGTCTTGCATAGAACTTATCACGATCTATAATCCCTGAAAGTTTCACAGTGATATCTTTTACCGTTCTTTAGATTATCCGCGAACAAAATGTCAATTTAAAATCAGAAAATTGTCCGTAACTTGGCACCAGAAAGGAATTTCCAAAAAATCTCCAGGATGTAATAACTGCAGATAGCAACACATTGTTCCTGCAAATTTCATAAAAATCCATCCAGTAGTCTTCGAGAAATCCCGTGCACAAAATTTGATGGTCAGAAAAATAATAATTATAACAAGCTCAGGCGAGCTTCAACGCCTTTTGCGCTGGAAAGATATAGACTCAAAAAAGCAATTTAGCAATCCTTCCTCTACCTTCACTGAAAATCTCAAGTCAATATCTTCATTCGTTTTTTAGTGATTGCCCGGACAAGCTGACCCTCTTAAAATCAGTAAATCGTCCATATCTCACGACCGGAAGTGACGACGTACTTATAAAAAATTTCCAATAAGGTTCAGACCAATATCTATCAGATCTGAAAGTTTCGTGAAAATCAACCGAGCCGTTTCCGAGAACTGGCGTGCACAAAAATCGGTAAGAAAAAAAAAAATAATAATAACTAGAGCAAAGCTCGTTGCAAAGCAACGAGTAGGTCTTCCGTCCTGTTTGACCGGAAGTAGCTTTCATTCTTAACAAAAATGAAAAAATAACGCCTAAAATGGTTTGAATCCTCTAATGCTATGTTAATAAATGCAAAAATAAGCCATTTTTTGCTACTTGCGGTTTGACAGGAAGTGACGACGACGGACGGAAAATTAATTTTTATGGACCCAGAGACATATGTTACCCAAAAACTTGTAAAGAACGGCAAAAATACGTGTTTTGCGACTACTTCCGGTTCGGCCGGAAGTGACGACGTCGGACGTATTTTGATGACCCCAATAGATTAACCTTGACATTTCGAACAACTTTGCTTCTTTGACGTATTAAAATTCTCAATACTTTTTGAGATATAAAGAAAAAACTTTCGGCCCCTCTAGGCCCTTAACTTTAAGGGCCAGCCCTTTTTTCGAGATATCATTTGAAAGATCTTTTATTTCTATACCTTTTTTGTTATACATGCTTTAACAAAATATTTCTAGGTAAAAAGTTATCGTTGAAAAGGTGTCAAGATTTTTTAAATTCGTGATAGGACTATTTTTGGACCATAGCGGGCGTCGGCGTTTCGTACTTCCGGTGACAATGATATACTCAATTCACTTCTTCAGAGATTGCTCTATCATCACTGAAAATTTCATACTTCTATCTTCAACGATTTTTGAGAACATTGCCGGACAAAGTGACCCTCTAAAAATGACAAAATTGTGAAAATCTCCAAACCGGAAGTGACGTCATCAAAATTAAAAAACAAACGGATCTAGATTTTTTGATGTTCTATCAGACCTGAAAGTTTCATGAAAATCCATCGAGCCGTTTCCGAGAACTCGCGTGCACAAAAATCGGTAAGAAAAAAAATAATAATAAGAAAAAGAGTGGAAAAGAAACCTAAGAAAAACAATAAGGTCTTCCGCTGAAGACGGAAGACCTTAATAACTAGAGCGGAGCTCGTTGCAAAGCAACGAGTAGGTCTTCCGTCCTGTTTGACCGGAAGAAACTTTAATTTAAAAAAAAAAAAAGAGAAATTTAGTCCAAAAAATGGTTTAATTCTCCAAATTTATGTCAATTATGGCAAAATTAAGCCATTTTTGGCAACTTCCGGTTTGACCGGAAGTAACGTCGACGGACGGAAAATTAAGATTTAAGCTTCCATTGACATATGATATCCAAAAACCTGTCAAGTATAGCAAAAATATGCAATTTTTGACTACTTCCGGTTTGACCGGAAGTGACGTCGCCGGACGTATTTCGACGACCTTATTAGATAAAGCTTGACATTTTGAACAACTTTGCTTCTTTGACGTATTACAAATTCTCAATACTTTTTGAGATATAAAGAAAATACTTTCGGCCCCTCTAGGCCCTTATTTTAAGGGGCCAGCCCTTTTTTGAGATATCGTTTGAAAGGTCGTGTAATTCTACACTTCTTTTGTTATACATGTCTTAACAAAATATTTCTAGGTAAAAAGTTATCTTTGAAAATGTGTCAAATTTTTTCAAATTCTTGATAGGACTATTTTCGCGCCATAGCGAGCGTCGGTGCTTCGTACTTCCGGTAACAATGATATACTCAATTCACTTCTCCAAAGGTTGCTCTATCATCACTGAAAATTTCATACTTCTATCTTCAACGGTTTTTGAGAACATTGCCGGACAAAGTGACCCTCTAAAAATGACAAAATTGCGAAAATCTCCGAACCGGAAGTGACGTCATCAAAATAAAAAATTTTGTATCTAGATTTTTTGATGTTCTATCAGACCTGAAAGTTTCATGAAAATCCATGGAGCCGTTTCCGAGAACTCGCGTGCACAAAATCGGTAAGAAAAAAAATAATAAGAAGAAAAATAGTGGAAAAGAAACCTAAGAAAAACAATAAGGTCTTCCGCTGAAGACGGAAGACCTTAACTAGAGCAAAGCTCGTTGCAAAGCAACGAGTAGGTCTTCCGTCCTGTTTTGACCGGAAGTGATGTCAACAAAAGAAAGCAATGAGCTAAGTTGTCTCCATTGACTTTATAATTTCAATTTTGCGTCAAAACCTTAAAAAATAAGCTATTTTTGGCTACTTCCGGTTTGACCGGAAGTTATGTCGACGGACGGAAAATTAAGTTTTTATGCTTCCAGTGACATGTGTTACCGCAAAATATGTCAAGAACGGCAAAAATATGCATTTCGTACTACTTCCGGTTTGACCGGAAGTGACATCGTCGGATGTATTTTGATGACCCAGATAGATTCAGCTTAGCATTTTGAACAACTTTGCTTCTTTGATGTATTACAAATTCTCAATACTTTTTGAGATATAAAGGAAAAACGTTTGGCCCCTCTCGGCCCTTTATTATAGGGGCCAGCCCATTTTTCGAGATATCGTTTGAAAGATCAAGTAATTCTACACTTCTTTTGTTCTATATGTCTTAACGAAATATTTTCATGTGAAAAGATATCGAAGAAAAAGTGTTAGAAATTTTAAAATTCTCGACATGCCCTTTTTCGGACCATAGCGAGCGCCGGCGTGCAGCACTTCCGGTGAAACTGAAATACGTATGTCACATCTACATATATTGCTCTATCATTGCTGAAAAACTCAAGTTTCTACCCTAAGCCGTTTTTGAGAAAACTCGCGGACAAAGTGACCCTCTGAAAATCACTAAATCGCGGAAATCTCAAAACCGGAAGTGACGTCATCAAAACAAAAAATTATATATCAGGTTTGTTCAATGTTCTATCAGTCATGAAAGTTTCATGAAAATCGAGCGAGCCGTTTCCGAGAAATCGCGTGCACAAAATCTGTAAGAAAAAAAAACAATAATAACTAGTGCTAATTGTAACGGGGACCGTTACAGATGTTCCCCAAACGCTCCCCACCTCCCTTTTGGTGCCATATTCCCTGTAATCTCTATTAAATAAGAAATACTTTATGGAATTTAGACTAAATGAAAGTCTTCCAGAAAAATACAAAATATATTTAAAGATAGGCATTGCACGCGTGTTCATTTGCGTAACGACCATATTATCTTGCCTACACTATCTAAAATTTTAATATACTTAATATCAAAGCATTTAATCCATAAGTATTAAAAAATACACTCATTCGAATGTAATTTTAATTTTACTCATTTTGCGTGCACGCACGTGCAAGCACGTGCATAATGACTACACTTTCTTTTAGGAGTCCCCTATATTTA
>NW_026927287.1:0-5000 GCF_032062105.1 Saccostrea cuccullata | reverse complement strand
AAAATTCAAAGTATGCATATTGTTTAGCACATTAATCTAGCCATCTTTTGTTCAATATTGCTTATCAAAATATTCACCCTTTTCGAGATATGAAGCGTCAAAGATTTGACATTCTGGCCCCTTGTGACCCCTAATTACGTAACATATGATCAAAATTTTATCATATATTGTTGCAAATGGTTAATATGAACATCTTTGCTTCTGTAATGCATCACAAAATATTAATCATTAAAGAGTTAAAGATGAAAGACTTCTGGCCCCTCTCAGCCCCTAATTTTAGGAGTCGGCCCCTTTTTCTTGATATCAAACGAAAGGTCTTGTGATTTCAAAGACTTTTTGTTCTACACCTATTCAGAGATTTCTTTTCGTTTAGGAGATATGCTTTATATAAATATTTAGGGGCCACTCCTACATGTCCTTAATGGGGCTGTTTTACAAAAATTCAAAGTATGCATATTGTTTAGCACATTAATTTAGCCATCTTTTGTTCAATATTGCTTATCAAAATATTCACCCTTTTCGAGATATGAAGTGTCAAAGATTTGACATTCTGAAAACCCCTTGTGACCCCTAATTACGTAACATATGATCAAAATTGTATCATATATTGTTGCAAATAGTTAAGATAAATACTTTTGCTTCAGTAATGTATAACAAAATATTGTTCATTAGAGAGTTATAGATAAAAGATTTTCGGCCTCTCTGAGCCCCTAATTTTAGGGGTCAGCCCCATTTTTTTGACATCAAATGAAAGGCCTTGTGATTTTGCACATTTTTTCTTCAATATGCTTTAACAAATTATGAACGCGTATGAAGATATGAAACAAAATGTGTCAAATTTTGTGAGATATTTCTGAGACATTTTTTCGGGCCCTACCGAGCTCCGGCGCCTTTTGCGCTAGAAAGATTTGGAGACCCAATTACAACTCACCAAACCTTCCNTTACTTTCACTGAAAATCTTAAGTCGATATCTTATATTGTCGTTTCGGAGGAGTTTCCTGGACAAAATGACCCTCTGAAAATCAGAAAATCGACCATATCTCACGACCGGAAGTGAGATCATCAAAAAGCAAAAAAACCTATCAAGATCAATTGAATATCTTTCAGATCTGAAAGTTTGGTATAAATCGGACGAGCCATCTCTGAGAAATCGCTTGCACAAAATCGGTTGGAAGAAAAATAATAATAACTAGAAACGATCTCGTTGCGAGCAACGAGAGGTCTTCCGTCCGATTCAGGAAAAAAAATCTCGTATAATCGAGCTGAAAAGTGATTCAAAATTTTGGTCGCAAAGAGGATTGAACCCATGTCGCCTTTTTCTGTTTTATCCCCAACGCGCAAACCATAAAGCTTTTGGGAGTACTGCTCTAAATATACTTGTGTGTATACTTTTGCAACAGTACACCTGTCTAAGAATCATAAAAGGCGGGTCACTATCAATAATTTGCGCCAAACGCCACAAGTAAATATTCGTGCATTTTCATACATTTTATTTGTTAAAAACTCGACTCTGCAGAACCAGAGAAGGTTTTCTACAGGTCCATTCCCCATCACGGGGATGACCTTAGCTGCACATTGGCACCATGTGTATTATCCGCGCAGCCTATTTATGAGAAAATGAAATGAATATTTTTTAGTGTTTAAGAAAACGTTGAACCTACGCTTGCGAAAGTTCTAAGACATTCAAAGATATTTAATTTCTTCTTTATCAAATCAAGAAACTGATTATACGTTAAATCAGCAAATAGGGGCCTTTACTTATGCCATGAATATCACAGAAAAAGATTCAAAATTTTGGTCGCAAAGAGGATTGAACCCATGTCGCCTTTTTCTGTTTTATCCCCAACGCGCAAACCATTAAGCTTTTGGGAGTACTGCTCTAAATATACTTGTGTGTATACTTTTGCAACAGTACACCTGTCTAAGAATCATAAAAGGCGGGTCACTATTAATAATTTGCGCCAAACGCCAGGAGTAAATATTCGCGCATTTTCTTTGAACTTATTATTAAATTGGTGTGATAGCTATGAAATAAAATAAATAAAACGTTCTTATCGCCTTTATTTTATTTCGACGTTTAAAAAGTCTTTGTACACATTACATATATCGTATCTAGCCCAGTTACACTTAAGTAGTGAAACGGAAATTAAGTGTTAAGATCGACACTGAATTGCAACGTACTACTACGTGAAAGTCCAAGTAGTTTTGTTTACATTTCATGCATTCGTATGTCAGAATGGTTTAATCAAACGCTCAGCTGCCTCCATAAACCCCAATTGCGAAATGGCGGAATTGACAAAGACAGCCGCCATCTGGGGCCCGCTTCAGATTTTCAAATATTAATATCTAGAATTCAGATAAGCCAATTTTCAAACAACTTAGATAGTTATAATCTAATTGTTAAGATGAATACTTTTGATCAATAATGTATAACAAAGAATTGATCATTAGAGAGTTATAGATAAAAGACTTTTGGCCCCTCTTAGCCCCTAATTTGAAGGGTCAGCCCTATTTTTTTTATATCAAATGAAAGGTCTTGCGATATTGAACATTTTGTCTTCAATATGTTTTAACAAATTATGAACAGGAGTGAAGATATGAGACAAAATGCGTCAAATTTTGTGAGATATTTCTGAGACATTTTTTCGGCCCTACCGAACTTCGGTGCCTTTTGCGCTAGAAAGATTTGGAGACCCAATTACAACTCACCAAACCTTCCTCTATTTTCCCTAAAAATCTCAAGTCCATATCTTAAGTCGTTTCGGAGGAGTTTCCCGGACAAGCCGACCCTCTGAAAATCAAAAAATCGTCCATATCTCACGACCGGAAGTGAGATAATCAAAAAGGAAAAAAACCTATCAAGATCAATTGAATATCTTTCAGATCTGAAAGTTTGGTAGAAATCGGACGAGCCATCTCTGAGAAATCGCTTGCACAAAATCGGTTGGAAGAATAATAATAATAATAGGGAAAAAGAAACCGAACGAAAACAAGAAGGTTTGTGTAGATTTGCGGAATCAAGGTCATTTCGCGCGCACGTGCTCGCAAGAGCGCGCACGTGCAACATGTAAAATGACCAATATAATTGATATAGCCGTAACTTTTCTATTTTCGGATGAAATGTGTTGAAACTCAGAATATAAGAATATATTCGTATTATAGACAAGAGGACATGGTCAAATTATCATGAACTCACGCGCATGCACGTGCGCTTTGCTCTGATTGGCTGAAACAAAAATCTCAATATCTTATTCGTTTTTTGACGAAATACTTTGAAATTTAAAACATAGTCATGCATTAAGATATCCTACGATATGATTAAAAATAATTTTCATGAAATCACGCGCATGTACGTGCGCTGCAATCTGATTGGCTAAAACTTTAAATGCCTATAACTCCCTTCGTTTTCAGCCAAACAGGATGGAATTTAGAACATAGATGGTCTTAATGGACAACTACAAGAGGGTATGGTCAAAATATGTATAAATACAAACTCACTTGATTTAGCGTATTTTCGAATACTTTTTGAATGCCTTGATATTGAGTACATTTAAATAAATTAATAGTGTAGATACAATGATATGGTCATTCCGCATATGCATGCAAGTGTGCGCACGTACAATGCAAAAATTTGCTATATACTTGGTATACTTTAGGAAAAACTTTGTTTAAGTTTAAGATGCATAGAGTTTAGTTTATTTGATGAAGCTTAGAGGGAATGAGGCACCAAAATGAAGTTGGGGAGCGTTTGGGGAACATCTGTAACGGTTCCCGTTACAATTAGCACTAGTTATTATTCTTATTATTTTTCTTCTTCCTGGGAAAATTTTGTCCACGAGTGATCTTGTAAACTACACATCCGACTAAGGTAAAATGTTTTTAGGGTCAGTAGACATGTTATGTAGATTTGCCGAACGAAGGTCATTTTGCGCGCACGTGCTTGCAAGAGCGCGCACGTGCAACACGAAAAATGACCGATATCATGGATATTGCTGTAACTTTTCTTTTTCTTGATGAATTTTTTTGAAACTCATAATGTAAGGATACATTAGTAGCATAGACAAGATGGCATGGTCAAAATAGCAAACTCTCACGCGCATGCACGTGCGCTTCGCTCTGATTGGCTGAAACTAAAGTCTCAATATCTTTCTTGTTTCTTGTCATAATCTTTTGAAATTTTGAACATAGTCCTACATTATGAAGATCTACAGCATGATATATAAATTTTTTCATGAAAGCATGCGCATGCGCGCGTGCTGCAATGTGATTGGCTGAAACTTTAAATGGCTATATCTCCTTTGTTTCTTGACGAAATGCTTTGAAATTTAAAACATAGTCATGCATTAGGATATCCTAAAATATGTATAGAAAAAAGTCATGAAATCACGCGCATGCACGTGTGCTACAATCTGATTGGCTGAAACTTTATATGGCTATATCTCCTTTGTTTTTTGACGAAATGTTTCGAATTTTAAAATATAGTCATTCATTTAGATATCCTTCAATACGATAAAGATTAAAATTTATGAAATCATGCGCATGCATGTGTGCTGTAATCTGACTGGCTGAAACTTCAAATGGCTATAACTCCCTTGTTTTTCAACCAAACAGGTTTGGATTTAGAACATAAATAAATATAAGGGACTCCTACAAGAAGGTGTAGTCATTATGCACGTGCTTGCGCGTGCGTGCACGTGAAATGAGTAAAATTAAAAATACACTCGAATGAGTGTATTTTTTAATACTTTTGGATTAAATGCTTTGATATTAAGTATATTAAAATTTGAGATAGTGTAGACAAGATGATATGGTCGTTTCGCACATGAACACGTGTGCAATGCCTATTTTTAAATATATTTCGTATTTTTCTGGAAGACCTTAATTACGTCTTAATTCCATAAAGTATATCTTATCTAATAGAGATTACAGGGAATATGGCACCAAAAGGGAGTTGGGGAGTGTTTGGGGAAAATCTGTAACGGTCCCCGTTACAATTAGC